>NW_027204381.1:0-145000 GCF_024711535.1 Dipodomys merriami
AAGGGAGAAATCTGAGATATGGGTTCTCCAACAGCCTTGCCTAGATGATTAAAAAAATCTATGCACTTTTTTTGTCTCTCTATACTACATTCTCTTCCTAGAGTGTGAGTTCCAGGAGAGAGAGAGAGAGAAAGAGAGAGAGAGAGAGAGAGAGAGAGAGAGAGAGAGACAGACAGACAGACAGACAGACAGACAGAGAGACAGAGAGACAGAGAGACAGAGAGACAGAGAGACAGAGAGAGAGAGAGAGGGGACGGAGGGGGGAGGAGGAGGAGAGAGAATATATGTGTGTGAGTTAGGTTTAGTGAAGCAAAGGACGTCCCGCTTTCTTCTTTAGCAAGGCCAAGTAGTCACCTTTGTTTAAAAGGTTGGCTTTCTCTATGTACAAAATCCTACAGAAGACATGCAAAGGGAATAAATGCCACCCCAAAGCATCTGCCTTTGGTGAATGCACAGTGAAGTTTCAATGACTGGTAGAATTTTAGTATTAGAAAGATCCTTGGAGACTATTTAGTTTTATCCTCCCAGTTTACAGAGCAAAAGACTGAACCCCAGAAAGACGGAATCTGATGATAACAATTTGGCAAAACCAGTCCAGTGCTGGTAACGAGTATGCATACAGGAAATATGTGGAAACTACAAAGCAGGTAATGTGTCCCTGGTGTAGCCAGGTGATAACCAGGATAAAGTGCTCAGCAGGTGGTAGAGAGAAAGGTTGCCTTTCAAAGTTGGATAATCAGTAGACTTAGTGCTTGTAAAAAATGATAATAGGTAATACTACCCAGCTTTCTTTATAGCTGCTGTGAAAATCAATGGAGCCAACAGGCCAGGAAGTGCTTACAAAGCTATAAAGTTAAGAGATGTGGCTGCTAAGGAGAGGGAACTGGGGTCTTGGAATACTCAAGGCCTCGCAACCAGAAAGCAGGAGTTTTTCTTTTTTTATGCCGAGGGGGGGGGCAGGAGGGAGGGGGAGTGGGGGGGAGTGTTGAGGATTGAACTCAGGGCCTTGAACTTGCTAGGCAACTTCTCTACCATGTTTCCTGCCTTTCTGCTTTATTTTTAAGACAGGATCTTATATGTTTGCCCTGGCTGGATTCAGACCTCAATTTTTCTGTTTCCTCTCCTGAGTCACTGGGATTGCAGACATGTGCCACCACACCTAGCACTAATGTAATTTCTTTTTTTTTTTTTTTACTAATGTAATTTCTGATGGAAAGTTTGAATCATTTAGCAGATGGGAGAATCTTCGCAAACTCACACTTTACATTGTAGTTAGGCCTAAGTTGTGCAAAATAAGAAGTGATGTGTTTCAGTTGATTTGCCCCCTGCAAGTCACTTCCTTAGACTTATGAATTGGTTGCGTCTAAGAAGCTATCTGCCCACCCAGGAGGTATTTTGTTCATAGGTATTTCTGTGCACTTACTATTGAGTTCTCTTCTGGGGCTAGTGATAACTAGAATATGCTAGAAGCTTAGAAAGATTGTGGAGTGCTGTTTTGCAACTGAGGTAGGAGGGAAAACAACTGGGATATTTGTAGAGACCTGCTGGAAGAGGAAATTGAGATCACTGGGACTCACATTCTAAAAAAGTTTGGCTTATATCATTGCTAATAGAAATACAATGCAAGCAGCCGGGCGCTGGTGGCTCACGCCTGTAATCCTAGCTACTCAGGAGGCTGAGATCTGAGGATCGTGGTTCAAAGCCAGCCCAGGCAGGAGAGACTGTGAGACTCCTATCTCCAATAAACCACCAGAAAACTGGAAGTGGCGCTGTGGCTCAAGTGGTAAAAGCGCTCGCCTTGAATTGAAGAGCTGAGGGACAGCACCCAGGCCCAGAGTTCAAGCCCCACGACCGACAAAAAAAAAAAAGAAAAAAAAAAGAAAAAGAAATACAATGAAAGCAACATATGTCATTTTTTTTTGGGGGGGGTTGGTCATGGGGCTTGAACTCTGGGCCTAGGCACTGTCCTTCAGCTCAAGGCAAGTGCTGTACCACTTGAGCCATAGCGCCACTTCCAGTTTTCTGGTGGTTTATTGGAGATAAGAGTCTCACGGACTTTCCTGCCCAGGCTGGCTTTTAACCTTGATCCTCAGATCTCAGCCTCCTGAGTAGCTAGGATTACAGGTGTGAGCTGCCAGGGCCCGGCTATTTTATATTTTTTTAATAATGTATCTCAGCCACATGTGCCTGGTAGTTGCCATATTGTTTTATCTACAGGTTGACATCTTCCTTACAGTCTGTATACTTCCTAACCATGTCTCTGCAAGGTCTCCCAGCCTGTGAGCTTCCCCCATACCGAACATCCTGTTAGCTGTTCTCTTTCCAAGTGTCTTGGTCATCCTTTGTATTTCCAGTAGGTGGCACTGTGAGCTTGCAGGAAGTGGTGTGCTAGGAAAGAGGAAATACTACTGATGGAGAGGAAATACTGTTGGCAGATACGTGTGTGTGTGTGTGAGAGAGAGAGAGAGAGAGACAGAGACAGAGACAGAGAGAAAGACAGAGACACAGAGAGAGTTGGTATCATTTTCTTATTTTGATGGAAATGAAAACAAACATCTGTGTAATATTTTCCAATTCTCTTAAAACTTTACTATCCCAGCCAATCACCTAAAAAGGCAGATTCTGATCTATAGGTGATCTGAGATGGAACCTGAGTATCTGAATTTCTCACATGCTCAATCATACATTCAGCTGAACAATAAGAGTCCTAACTGTACAAGAACTTGTGTGATAGAAGTAATAAAGTACAGTGACAAAGTTTAAAGTCAATGTGGGAGATAGATGGATATAGACAGTTCAAGTGCAAATGGGAACATGATATTCAAACCCTAGGCAATCCCTACGGAGCTAGCAACTGATCCAGACTATAGGATCTGGGATCTCTGAGCTGGATTTGAAAGAAGGAATATTTGGCATTGTCTGAAGTTGGTTCCCAAACTTACACCATTTCTCTTGACTATGACATCCAATCAGCATGTCCTCTCCAGATGGAGCAGCTGTGCTTAATGCTGAGGTGGGCTTTCTTACCAGTGCTTTTTTCCTTCCTGTGCAGAAATGACCAGACCTTAGTTAAAGATGGCCTCTTTTTCATAGCTATTAAATACCACAGAGTAACCCTTAGTACAGTGTAGAGTAAAAGTTTGCCCAGTTGAGTCTCAACACTGTGAGATGTAATACCATGACTAGTTGTTGCTAAGATATAAGGAGGAAGTCAAGACAACTTTTCTGGCAAATTAAGAAATGTGGTTTATTCTTAGTATGCCCTGCCTGAGGGGCTTGAGTAGAGACTAAAAAGAACATGTTGATATGGTTAGCTCTGGAGGTTCTAGGCTGGGGACAGCCTGATGAGCCTGATGAGTCCTAAGGATGAATTGCAGTTAGTTCATGGTATCATGGTACAAAGGATGTCCAGCCCTTGCTGGACACTGGAAAAAGAGGATCAGTTTGGAAGATAAATGAGAAGGGAGCTGGGTTTAGGGAGGAGGGAGAGGATGGAGGGGAGTGTTTCCCAGGGGAATGAGCTAGGCTACAAGAGTGTGGGCAGCCTACAGCTGATGTCTACCAGGGGTTCCAGCAGCCCCTGGCAGGTGCTTTTCCCCCTGGCTCTGCTTGTTACCTTTTCACTTGGCTTTCTTTAAAGAGCCTTGCTTGGAGTCCATATGAGCTCAGTGCAGGTGCAGGTCTGGCCCCGTAAACCACAACAGCCAGGGCCTGTGCGGCCACAATGCACCCTGCAAAGCCTGCAGAGGGGGATAAAGGGTGATTATTTGTTTAGCATCATTAGCAGGAGTTCCAGAACCCTGCAAAAGCAAAGCAGAAACTTTTGTACTAAGGAGATTAGACCTTAAACTCAGCTGAGAAGGCTCTGCTGTATTGAGTGGCTTTGTTGTGCCTGGCATTGTGTGATGATATGCAAATCACTGGGAGGCCTCTCTGGGGTCCTGACCACAGAGGCTTAGTTGCCTGGTCAGGGCAGAAGAGAAGTAGCCACACGTGCTGGCTGGGCTGTACCTAGCACCTCACGTGCAAAAACTTGACATTTCCTCAAATTTAGGGACATGGGGAGTTTAGAGGTTTCTGATGAATGGCCAGGAGTGAGGGACTGAAGTGCCATCAAGAAAGTATAGCTGAGCCGGGCTCCAGTGGCTCATACCTGTAATCCTAGCTACTCAGGAGGCTGAGATCTGAGGATCATAGTTCAAAGCCAGTCCGGAAAGTCCGTGAGACTCTTATTTCCAATAAACCACCAGAAAACTGGAAGTGGCGCTGTGGCTCAATTAATAGAGTGCTAGCCTTGAGCTGAAGAGCTCAGGGACAGCGCCCAGGCCCAGAGTTCAAGCCCCATGACTGACTAAAAGAAGAAAAAGAAAAAAAAAAGAAAGTATAGCTGGAAATTCATGGCAGTGTCCAGGAGGAAAGTTCTTGTGCCTAGGGATCCTCTGCTCATCTCATCTGCAGAATTGTTCAGCATTCTCCCTTTGGGTTATCAAAAGATAGGGCCATGTTTTGGTTTTCTTGTTTTCTTTTAATTCCTGACCAATAAGAGGAAGGACTTTGGGGGTGGGTTAGGGGAGGCTATTCTGGATTTATTGATCCAGAGAATGTTTAATTCTTGTCTCCTTTTGGCAAGGTGCAATGCTGAGCACTGGTGAGGGAGGTGATGGGTAACAACAGCAATAAGTAAAGCATTTCTGTTGTGTATAAGCTTCAAGATAAGGTAGTTACCCAAGAAACTAAAATATCTGGTGGAATTCGGTAAGCACTGGCACAAATGACTTACTAGGTTTCTCATCAGGGCTTGGCGAAGGATTCGCAGGGAAGAAACGTCAAGCCAGGTCTTGGAGTTCTGGAAGCTGGGGAGGTCAGAAATGAGTAGGGGGTCCGTGACACCAAGGGTAGGAGGCAGGCTGGCCTAGACCACACTGCGTCTATATCTCACTGTGTCTTGGTACTGGGGAAAGTGGTTTGTGCATATAGGGATTCAGGTTCTCTTTTATTTGTGTTAGAATTTGACTTGCACAAATTATGAGTCTGAAGTCTATCCCACACATATTAGACCTAGGGACTCAATGACCCTATGTCAACACCTGCAGAACTGCCTTTGGGGTGGCACTAGAAATGTCTACGTCCTATCTTCTTTTTTTTTTTTTTCCTGGTTATTTGGTGATAAGAGTCTTACATACTTTTTTGCCTAGGCTTGGTTCAAACCAAGATCCTTAGATCTTTGTCTCCTAAGTAGTGAGGAGTACTGGTATGAGCTATATATTTTTTTGTGACTTTGAGTACATCTTTTTTGATTGTAAATGCTACTTCTTCTTTTTTTGGGGGGGTGTCTGGTCGTGGGGCCTGAACTTTGGGCCTGGGTGCTGTCCCTCAGCTCTCCAGCTCAAGGCTAACGCTCTACCACTTGAGCCACAGTGCCACTTCCGGCTTTTTTCTTTTTGCTTATGTGGTGCTGAGGAATCGAACCCAGGGCCTCATGCGTGCAAGGCAAGCGCTCTACCACTGAGCCACCTTCCCAGCCCCAAAGTCCTACCTTCTATGACTCTGTGGATACCGTGGCAGCTTCTCCCTCCTCTCCTGAGTCAACTTCACCTGCTTCTCAGCCCTTGATAACAGGTCAGTGTGGATCTCTCCAAGGCCCTCTTTCCAGGTGGGCTTAAGATATTGTTCTGAGTGTGCCCTCTGTTCCTTTTTATGGGAGGGGGAGTTGGGCTGGCTGGGGTTCTGTGAGTCTGGGCTGAGCTCAATGGTGGAATAATCTTAGCCTCTAGTGTATAAAATGTGTATGGATGGAGATCACTAAGACTGCTGGCACTGATGAGAAAACCCTCAAGGTTGGGTAGATAAGCTGTCAACTGGAGGAAGTGGGCAGGTAGTAGAAGCAGGCAAGAGACACGTGGATGGAAAGTGGGAAACATAGCTGTACATAGTAGATGGGGGTGCAGGGGTGCCATGGACAATCTCTATTGCAGCTCTAGCCCCAGCATGGGCAGTGAGGACTCCCTGAGACTCTCTGTTCCTCTCCTGAGGGAGCCAGATCCCTGGTACTGGGCAATATATTTTCCTGTGGAGATAACCAATCTTCCTTATAAGCACAGATCCAGTCCAGATCAACACATTAAATTGCTGGACTGAGCAATATTACCTTTTTTAAAACAGAGAAACTCACTCACTTCTAGCCCTTTCCATTTCCATTCCTAAAGGAGCCCCCTGACCTCATGACAAACTCCTGAGGGTCACCATGGGTTCTAAAGAGTGAGAGTCATTTGCTAATTTCCACAGATCTATGATCAATGCATTCCTCCCTTTTGCTGGAAGCTTCTGTGAGCACTGTGGTCTCTGTGTGTTCTGAGGGGGTGTAATGAATAAAAGAAAACAACTGCTCTTTGGAACTGTGTGTCCCTTGTCCCATCAGAGGAATGGCTGTTTTCACGAGGGTGGAGGGCACTTGGGGGTGCCTGGGGGTAGAAGCCAGGCAGGAAGAGTTCCCAGATCTTGGGGGAGTTGAAAGGAATTTTGCAAATATATTGTCTGTGATTTAGGTTGGATGAAAGACTCTGGCAGACGGGGCTGTTCACCTGCTAGGCTTTTGTTCTGCTCCACAGCGTCTGCTTTCCACACAGCCCCTGGGGTAGGGTGATGCTGGAGTGTGTGTGTGTGTGTGTGTGTGTGTGTGGGTGCAGGCTGTCCGCCATCTGCAGGAGAAATACAACAAACACCCACACGCGAGCCAACGGAAACTCTCAGCAAAACAAACAGTGAGCAGAGGGCGCCCTGCCCGGAGTGTGTGGATGGGTGGGGCAGCACTGGAGAGGCAGGAGGGCACCTGCTGGGGACCGGCTGTGGCTGGGCTGGCTGCCCTAGCTGGAGTCAGGTGAGACTGTACCCACATAGATCTGGGCCTGCCAGGTGAGAGCCTGGCATTTGTTTATCTGCCAGGGCTTACATATGTAGAATTGGTTGTTTCCAATTCTATTGATCATCAGTAGGGATGATCAGGCAGCTGGGTTTGTAGTGACTCACCGAGTAGGAGGCAGAAAATTAGGGCTCAAGATCTGACTGCTACTTCAGTAGACATCTCTCAGCCCCTGTCTTCTCTACCTCTAGAATGGGAGAGGAGAAGGCTTAATTTAGAATGTAATGAGATTGAAAATAATACCTGTAAAACACTTTGTCATCTGAAAAATATGCCATAAAAAAGCATTTACTTACTGTCCTCTTTGTGTTTGAACATTTGGACCGTAGTGAATGGTCTGGGTGCTTGTTTCTGGCTTGCCCTGTGTTCAGGACACATGCACCTCAGTGGGGAAGGCCTGTAGCCTGGCAGATGTTTGGGAAGTCCTTCATCCTGTGTGGAGGAAATGTTGGATGGATAGATGGGCTGTGGACTTCCTCCTGAGTGAAGTATAAGCTGAGATGGCACAGGTAGTCAGGACACAGAATTATAGCTGATGGCTTCGTGGTTTTATGAGCTTCTAGCTCTCTAGGGGTTGAAGGCTAGGATGTTTCCCACCTTTCTCCAGCACCCACACCTCAGTGCAGTGAGTGGCAGCCGACTCTTGAGTGTCCGCAAACCTGTTGGGACAGGGCACGCAGCTTGTTTGCTCTTCCCAGGGCCTGGCCTGGTGGGCTGGACTCAGAAGTATTGTGTTACTCAGTCAAAGAATTCCTTTCCTCGCCTGCCTCCATTTAGAAAGTAGAAACAAAACCCCTGAGCTATATGCACTCGTGGCGCCAAGCCAGGTCCTCAAGTGTCATTTCTGGGAAGCTGCTTCCTCTCCAGCGCAGGGTGCAGCCTTCTGGGGAAACAAGAGCCCTTCTTCCCTTTCCCACCCAAGATGGTGGTGGTGGTGGTGGGCCTTGTCTGGTTCTCACTCCACATCCACAAGAGGCCTTGTATTTTATGACACTGTCCTTGGATATTTTGTTCCTCCTGAGTTTGGGCCCTTGAGACCACAGTAGGGCTTGTAGTTTCCTGTGGCCCCATGGAGACCAGGCTGCATTTCAAGGTTTACATTGTAGTCCTGGAGGTGCTGGTTGTATTCTGGCAGAGAGAACAACTGCAGAGGAATTCTTGCCTGTAGCCTGGCCCCTGTCTCTGTTTGCTTTAAGAAATTGAGATGGGTTTTAGATCCTCCAAGGTTTGTCTTGCTAGACTTCAGAGTTATGGTCAGAGCTAGGCAGCCCTAAGGTAGTCTGGATAGCCCTGGACTGGCCTTTCTGAGCTGTATCCTAGGATTGAGGAGCCTGTACTTTAGAGACTTGCCAAGTGAGATCTCTTATTCTGCAGCCAGAGTTGACAAGTAGTGAGAATGAGGCAGGGAGAGTGACTGGGAGGGTTGGTGGTGGTATAAAGGCATTGTTCAAGGCTCAGGAGAGGCCTTGCTTTCCTTTCTTTTTTTTCTAGATGGGTGTGTGTGTGTGTGTGTGTGTGTGTGTGTGTGTGTGTGTGTGTGTGTGTGTGTGTGTGTGTGTGTGTGTGTGTGTGTGTGTGTGTGTGTGTGTGTGTGTGTGTGTGTGTGTGTGTGTGTTGGTCCTGGGGCTTGAAATCAGGGCCTGGGTTGCTGTCCCTAAGCTTTTTGGCTCAGCACTGTACCACTTGAGTCACACCTCCACTTCTGTTTTGTTTTTTGATACTTAATCAAAGACAAGAGCTTTGTGGGCTTTCCTGCCCAGGCTGGCTTTGAATGGCAGTCCTTAGATCTCAGCCTCCTGAGTAGCTCAGATTACAAGGCATTATTAGCCATGGCACCCAGCAATTTTTTTTTTAATGTATAGAAAGAGAGATTGCTAGGAAACTTGGATTTGAGTCTGTCAATGCTACTAATCATGATGGACAAACCAGCTCATGTCTTCATGGTTTTTGTTTGGAAAATTAAGAAATAGGATTGGATTATCTTTAAGGTTGCTTCCATCTTGGGTATATACTTTGTGGCCACTTTATGTCCCTGACCCACTGAAAATTGTAAGTACGGGTTTGTAAATGAATTCTAGGTTCCATTTCCTCTTGCTTATATGCAAGACTGGGCCTGCCTGAGTATATCTGTTTGAAATGACAAGGATTTCTGGAGCTTCTTTTAGGAGAAATAGATACATCACTGGAGGAGTAGTAATAATAAGATTCTGTTTCTGAGGAATAGGGAAGATTCATATTTTAAAACAGCATTAAACAATTTTGTAATTGAATTGGTTAGTACTCTTCCCTGCCTCCAGATATATCTTTCCATCTAGCACAACAAAACTTTATTTGACCAGTTAATTTCTCTAATGTCTATTTTATTTTCTTTAAATCTTATTTAAATATTGGATAACAGTTTAGTTGGACATTGTTTTGGGGGTAGAGATCCAACTCTAATTCCTTCATGCGTCCCTTTGTTCATACACGTTGTCAGTGGGCCATCTTTCTGAGGGCTTTCCTGTGTGTTTACCCTTCTCCCAGGCTCCAGAAACCATGCTGGCTCACATGAATGCTTGTCAAGCGAATGGAATATCAAAGGGAAGAGCAGTCAGTGCTCATAGTGATTACTGGTTTGCTGCAACTTTAGCTCTTGGAACAGAGACTACTCCAAATCAAGGGCTCTGGTAATGGGAATTAATGATATTATTAATAGGCCAACATTGATAGTGAGTATGAACCTCTCCAATAACCATGAAGCAATGTATAGCAACACATTGTTCTGCCCTATCCCATGCTCTTAATACAATATTTGTGAATATTCCTTATTTACTTTCTGGGCCAAGACACAAGGATAAGTCCTACCTTCCAATAGGTCCCTTATTTTCCTCTTCTTGTAACTGTCATGGATGATACAGGAAGACAAAGAGAAGCAGATATATGTGTATTATGACTTTGAACACATTATATAAACTCCATGTGCATTCTCTCAGTTGTAAGATTTGAGTAATGTGTTTTTGTCTGTTTCTTGTCTCCTCGTTCCACCCTTACTTTTTAGGACCTGTGCTCTCCAATACTGGTTGGACATGAAGAATCTCTCCCTGCCCTGACAATGGTATCAAACTTCATCAGTAGAAGGCACTTCCCTCCAAAGCAAGTCTTTGTGAAGGAAGAATAATATTCTGGAATGAGTGCCAATGGTTGCACAACTTGTGAATATTTTGCACATCACTTGTGTAGATACTACATGTCCTGATGCTTAGTTAGGAAAATATGACCAGTGGTCAAATCCCTCTTCCTACAGCTTTGCTTTGTCAGACTGCTTTCTGGAGCCTTGTCAGAGAGCAGGAGGAGGGAGGATGGTTTTCCCTTGGGCCTTCTCTCTGCAGGTCTATGTTGTCAGCCCAGAGCTGGGGATGCAGGACACTAAAATCTCGTGCCTTGTGATGCGACACCTTTGCCATTTTCTTGTTGTTTTCTATGAAGCCTGACTTGGGAATGGTCAAGGAGTAGATTCCTGTGCAGAAAAGTAGAGAAAACAGCTTTTTGCTTTCAGGGACCACACATTGGACTGACCCCTACGTATATGGAGTAACTATGGTGGCTGGGGGTTGGGGGAATCTCTGTGGTGCCAGGGCATCCCTCTGAGGACTTTGCTCAGACCTCCCCTCAGACACAGCTACCAAACATGTTTTTCATCTTTATTAATCTGCTCTTCTTCTCACGTTTCTCAGGTCACAGCTGCATTGTTATCTGATGGGCTCACCGCCAGCCCCATGAAGCCTGACAGTTACAAAGGGTGGATTAGCTGCAAAAGAATATTTATTAGAAAAAAAGTCCCTTCTTATCCTTTTGTTGTTTTATATGGAGCTAGCCACATAGTGCCTGCATAAGATAAAAGCAGCTCACCGAGAGTTATGAGCAGAGGTCTCATATCTGGGTGCTGGAGGTGGCAGGTGGGTGGCAATGAGTCTCCTTTCCATCTACCCTCTGAGAGGGTCCTCTCAGTTCCACGGCTCAGAGAGGTCTAGATCTGGCTGATGGTATCCAGAAAGAGGATTGTCTTTGTTTTGAATTGATCTGCCCTTTGCTGTCACCTCCAGAGCTAGAAATGAGTAGACGGAATGATCGTTTGTAATCATGTTGATTGAATATTTCCCATTTGCTAGGACGTTTAACGGAGCTCTGAGAGAAAAGAGATGTCCCAGCAATCCACAGAGGCAGACAGGACCTTTTCTTTCTCTGTGCCACTGAGGTAATTCTCAATCTCCAGGGAACTCAGTTTCTTATGGAGAGTTAGTTTTCCTTCTCTTTTTGAGGCTTCACTGGGATTGAGAAGCTGGGATCTTCTGAGTCAGGAGTGGGGAATCTCTAGAGAACAGAAGGGAAATCACTCAGAAGAATAACCAAGGCCAAGTACGAGAGCTGTAAGATTCACTGGCAATCGAAACCCCCTTGTCTACTCACTGCTACCAGGATCCAAATCTCTTCAGTACCATATCTGCACACATTTCTATAGTGTTTTACTTATGGCATAATCTCCTAGAAGAAAAGTTATGGCTTTGGGAAGAAAACTTTTTTCCCCCCCAAAGAATTTGGGAGATAAGCAGCAAGAACAATAGGTCAAAGGGTACTGAGAAGGTATGATTCTCATAAGCCAGCCTTCCTTGCCATTTTATCTCTTGTCTTCCCTTCCTACTATTCCTTTTTTTACGCTTGCTTGGCTATTTGCCACTCTCTATCTGGGAGGATTCCCTCCCCGCACCGCCTTCTTGGAGGGCCAGATTCCTGGGCATACCCACATTTACTCATCAAGTTCCTTCATCATGCTAGTATCTTCTTCTTGATTGCCTGGTGTTTGTATAATGACATCAGTATTGTAGAAGCCGTGCATGCTAAAGCCTAGATAATTTCAATGCTTTTCTCCTCCTATCCTCCACAGCCAGCTAGCTCCCAAATGGAGTACAACAGGTCCTCCTCCACTTTTTTTTTTAAATCCATAAGGATATATTTCAAGAGCCAATATACGCTTGGGACCACAGAGAATACTGAACCCTATAGATACTATCTGTAAACTATGATACAGTTTAAGTTATAAATTAGCAGCAATACATAGTAATAAATAGAAAGAACTCTAATAAATTTATGAAAGTATTCTCTATATATGTCTGTCTCACTCTTTCTCTTTTCCATTCTAAATCTATTGTTGTGCAGAATTCACTCCCTTGGTCTGGTGAAGAAATGAGATGGTTTGATGTCTGCGTGATGAGATAAGGTAAGGAGAATGACACAGGCACCATGAGGTAGCATTAGTGATCCACAAGGATTCCTTGCACAGAGCCACTGCAACACTGTGATGGCTGATATGTCCCAGTCAGCTACAAAGTGATAGCAGGTAGGGAATGTGTTCAGGAAGTGTGGATCAGTGATCCATATTTGGAAGGGATGGAACAGGATGATGTGAAATTTCACCATGCTACTCAGAATGGCACAGTTTACAATGTATGAATTGTTTACTTATGGAAGTTCCTAGAATTTTAAAATGTTTTCAGACTGCAGATGACTATGGGTAACCCAAAACACAGAAAGTGGAATTTCAGCTAGGAGAGACCTCTGGTTAGTCTATGTAGGTAGCATATCGTATCCCTGGGCATTGGATTGTATAAACTTGGAAGATGCTGTATAGATTAACTCATGAGGACTTCTAGCATCACCCCAGCCGTGTGCTTTCCTGGCCTCTTTTGAAGACTGTTTTATGCTAATGGTCAGATCTTATCTCCAATTAACCTCCAGAAAACTGGAAGTGGCGCTGTGGCTCAAGTGGTAGAGTGATCCCCTTGAGTTAAAGAGCTCAGGGACAGCGTCCAGGCACAGAGTTCAAGCCCCACAACCGACCAAAAACAAAAACAAAAATTAAAAAAAAAAACACAAAAAAACTGAAAAGGAGCTAAAGCCTTTGAGCCTGTATTTTTTTTCATTACCCATTATGCTTTTCCACAAGACTTTTGGTTTCTTTGACATTGGGGATTCTGCAGCTGTCCCAATCTGAGAACCGTCTGTCACCATGGTGACAGCACCTGGGGAAAGAGTGGCTGGCTCTCTAGGTTCCGCTGCTTTCAGGAGCCGAAGCAGCACAGGCTTCTGAGCTTTCTCATTTTGGGGTCCTTCCCAAACTTCTGACAGTCATATTAAGCCCACGGAGCTGTGCTCTCATCCTGGCATACTGTCTGTCTGTGCCTCAGTTCCTTCATCTTGCAGTGACATATGCAGACACGCGGCGGGGGTGGAGGGGTGGGGGCTGTTTTGGGAGGATAACATGAATATTATGCCACTTTGAGAACTTCATATTATTTATGGTTATTTTTATGGATAGGTGGCTGGGAAGATGGCAGTTTATGCAGCCACCTGCATTTGAGGTAGACAGTGTCTCAAAGTTCTTTCAGAGAGAAATGGGCCAGTTTTGGGGGCACCATTCTGCATGGGAACTTAACCGAATCATTTGGCATGCATGATTCTTTGAGCTGGGTGCAGTGGGGACCCTGGTATATGTCCCATCAGTCTGGCTCAGAGCTGTTTATAAGGGCCTAATTTGGGTATCATTTCAAGTTCTGTGCTATCTGGGGAGCTCTGGCCCTGAGATAAAGAGCGCTCATTCCTAAAATCTTATGGATGGAGCTAATTTGGGAGTGTGGATTGAGGCTGAGCTGGTATTCACAGAACCTGATTTTACAGAAGAGCGATAACAGAAGAGCTTCATCCCACCAGGCTCCCTCAGCCTCCACCAGGCGAACTGTCAGTAGGGGGAGCCCCGCCACTGTGGTGGCCCTTCCTGCTGAAAGTCTGGGTGGAGGCTGTGTCTAGGGGCCTGGTAACAAACTTGAGGAGCAGGGGCTGTACTGCAGGGCAGTCCCCAGGGATGTGCCCAATAGACAAGACTTGGTTAGGAAAGAGATGGAAATCATTGTGTATGTATGCATGTATGTATGTATGTATGTATATATATACATATATATATATATATATATATATATATATATGTATGTATGTAGGTAGGTATGTAGGTAGGTAGCCCAGGTTGGCCTAGAAATCACTGTCCAGGTTGGCTTCAAACTTGAGATCTTCCTGTTTTCTCCTCCTGAGTACTGGGATTACAGGTGTGAATCATCATATGCATGTGGTGAATCTCAAATATTCCCTAGAAGCTCATTGGTCCCAAATGCAACAAGTGCTTGGAAGTGAGGCTTTCAGGAAGTATTTGGATCATATGAGGGCACTGGCCTCATGAATGGATGGATCAGTTGATGGATTCATAACTTAATGAGTTTTAAAGAAGGGATCTCTCTCTTTCTCTCTCTCTCTCTCTCTCTCTCTCTCTCTCTCTCTCTCTCTCTCTCTCTCTCTCTCTCTCTTTCTCTCTCTCTTTCCCTGTTCTTCCTTGCTTCTTTGAGGTAAGTAGCTTTGTCCCACCACATGTTCCCCACCAGGATATTGTTCCTGGCCCAAATCCCCAGGTGACCATAGGCTGAAACCTCTGAAACTGTGAGCTGAAATAAGCATTTCCTCCTTTTAAAGTATTTATCTGAGGTTATTTTTTTGCTATAGCAACAGAAGGCTGACACATACAACTGTATGTGTACCTTGGGATTGTTGGAATATTCAGCTTAAACATACAGAGCAAATGCACCAGTGTCCCAACCTAGAAAGTCTTAGACAGGTGGGGGAAGAAAAGGATGCCACTTTACCAAGACAGAAACTGCTAAGATTACCTTCCTACTAGGATATAGGATCCAGAATGACCTTCTTTTCCCCCTATCCAACACAGCCTCTTGGGGCTGGCTACGATGAAGAGTAGAAATGGAGCCCAAGAGGGGACCCTGAGGATCAGGTAGGGTATGAATTTGGCCTCTTTCAGGAGGCTCCAGAGCCATTTCTTCATTTTGGGGGGTTATGTTAGATAAAATTTAGAAGCCCAAGGACAGGATGCTAAATTTGCTGTCATTCTTGCACATGTGTGATGTGATTCTGTAAGGTATGGGTCCAAGCTCTGGAGAAGGAGGAGACCTGAGAAGTTTCAGGGGGCCATTTGTTATGTGTTTGTGTGGAGGAAGTTCTCAGCAGTGGGTCAGAGCCATTCTGTCCTTTCTGATGATTTCTGAGATTCATTTTTGTACCTTGGACATAGAGACCAAAATTGAGATTGAGATGACAGGGAGGATGGTTGGCTCAGGGATGATGGGAGGGTTTTCTAGAGGACTCTGGGACCAGTATTTTCCATGTACTCTTTTACCTTGAGATAAAGAAGAAACTGGCCTGAAGCAGTTCAGGAGAATCCAGACTGAAAGATTAGAGAAGCCCTCCAGTGAATGGAGAAAGCACTTTTTCTTGCTTCTGATGGGATTTGCAGTGGATCACTGAACCTCAGAGATAGAGGCTGGCTCCTCTCCATGTCAGGTTCTAGGCTCTTTTGAGTTCAGTGAGCTTGACTTCATGGTACCATGAAAAATGGTTGATCTGCTATACTTCTTGTCTTTTGGGAGGCTTTGTTTTTAGTACATTTGAAGCAGTCAGCCTTGTGTGTTTTTTCCCCCCTTACAAGCTAGGTGATTTGAATCCTCAATGGAACAAACACTATTTAACTTGTGGCTCAGATGAGAGGTCACAGGAATGTCCTGCCTTTCTGCAAGCACAAGTTCAAACCTAAACTTTATCTTTGCAGATCAGTTGGCTAGCTCTGTTTGTTAGAAGCAAAGTAATCTTGAATTTTCCAGATAGGAGTCTGCAGATCAAGATGGGCTCACACACAAGACCAAATCGTCCCCTTCTGCATCTAAGCAACTTTAGGTAAGAGAGGGCAGCGGGGGCTTAGGTCAGCATATTTAATTATGCCATGTCTTCCGCCTGCCAAGCCCTTCCATGCTCCTACTGTCCTAACATGAAAATCAAAACCCTTTTTATCAGGCGGCTTTTCTTGACAAAATATCTGAGAAAAACCAAGATTTATTTTGACTCAGAGTTTCAGAAATTTTAGTTCGTGATCACCTGCTCCGTGTTTCTTAGCCTGTGATGATGCAGAGAATAAGGGCGTGGCAGAGAGCTGCTTACTTTGTGGCAGCCAGTAAGGAGAGAAGGAGAAAAGAAGAGTGAGAGGAGGAAGGGCGATGGGAAGGTAGGATGAAAGAGATCCCAGGGACAATCTTCCAGGGTCTATCTTCAGCAACCTCCTTCCTCCAAGTGTTCCTAGTTTCCCATTAAATAATGCCATCTAATTATCAATCTATTGATGAGGTTAGAGATTTTATCATCTTGTATGCTCTGTCCTATCTGAAGGCATGGTCCTCCCTTCAGACTCGTCTCATACCACTCTCCAGCCTTCAGCTACTTGGAGTTTTGGCTCCTTGAGTCTATCATGCTCTTTTCAATCTCAAATATCTAATTTTTTTCTTCTTCTGAATATTCTCCCCCATCTCCACACCATCATTTTAGCTGCCCCATCCTAAATCCTTCAGGCCCCAGCCTGGTGTCCATTCCCTAAGACAACCTTCTTGGACTTTCTGGATTGTGTTTCATCATAGATGATCAACTCCTTTGGTAGTAACTTATTCTGATTATAAATCTTTTGGATTGAATAATTGATTGACTCATCTTTTCTCTGCTAGAATAAAGGCTTCATAAAAGTAGGGCCTGCGAGTTTATCTTTTATTTTATTCTCTACTCAGCCTGGCATCTGGCATAAATTGAATACTTGATTAAAAAATGTTGAATAAGCCAGATGCTGGTGGCTCCAGCCTCTCAGGAGGCTGAGATCTGAGGATCACGATTCAAAGACAGCCTAGGAAATTCTGTGAGACTCTTAACTCCAATTAACTTCTAGAAAACCAGAAGTGGAGCTGTGACTCAAAGTGGTAAAGTACTAGGCTTGAAGCAGAAAAGCTCAGAGACAGTGCCCAGGCCCTGACTTCAAGCCCCATGACTGACAAAAAAAAATGTTGAATGAAGGAATGAATGAATGAGATCACCAGGTTCCCTCTGGTGTCCTGTTAGACTTCAAATAGTGTAGATGATGCTGTGGCCAAACTGCAGGTGGATGAAGTAGTTATATTTGCAGTTCCTCTAACTTTTGAGTCTCACCTCTTTTGAGATGATCACAGTCCTATCACCTCATGTTTTACCTTCTCAAGAAGGGAAGGTTTGTACAGCATCTTTACAATAAAATAAAATTTAAAAATTGAGAAGGGATGGTTACTTGATCCAGAGAGGTGGCTAGCCATGATCATCTGAGTTACAGCTCCAGATTGAGGTTTCCTCAGCTTGATGAACCTGTCAGATGCAGTTTCAGGATAACATTGAGGAGCAAGTCATCTGGACTACCTGAGTTGGTTTTGGGGCAAGCTTTGATCACTCCTCCAGAAATCAATGACTAGTTTCTTCAAGTCCTCCAGGACTGGACCACTTGAGTCTTGTTGTGAAGCTGAGAAGACTACCTGTGAACATCTCTGTCCAATAGAACTTGGTGGCTGAGCTCTGAGCCTCTCCAACCACGCCAGTTATCTATTGTAGGTAGGTTCCACTTGTAGCCACTCCCCCACCTGCCTGCCCTTGGGCTCCCTTACACTGAGTCAGCAACATCCCCTCTGCTGCTTTGGCACTGTGAGGCCAAGCTAAGCCAAGTCTGGTTACAATGCGTGGGTTCATCTGGAAGCCCACATCCTGTACTCTTTTCCAGCATGATGCTTAGCCAGCTGGCACCCATTAGTGAAGAAGAGCCTTGAAAGCCAAAGCTGCTGAGATCTCATGACCCTGTACAAGCCAATGGCAAGAGCCATGTGGATAAGGAGGCCATCCGGTTGGCGGGTCTCTCTTTCCCTGCCATGTTGGTGCTTGTCTAGCAGCACTGGGACTCTGTCTGGCTGTCAGAAATCCACTGCTGCTGCTTATTGGTGGCTTGGCACTTTTCCAGCATTTGGAGCTATTTTTTGTTGTTGTTCTGCTTATGTGCTAAGGAAATTTTCTCTTTGGAGACTGCTTCCACTGATGCTATTTCCCACCAAAGTCCCGAGGGAGACATGTTTCTTTATTTTCTCCACATTGATTACCTTTCTTTTGCTCACTGCTCACAGACAGACATTGCAGGTAGTACCAATGCTGTGGGGAGTGGGATGGACAAGGGGGGCACATAGAGGAGTTGGTGGTGGCAAAGCTGAGTCGGTTTGTTAACCACTGTCAATGAAGCCTCGAGTCTCCACGGTTCTGAGTCGGCTAAGAGACTGTAGGCCTGTTTCTTGGCTCCAGAACTGATTGGCTGTGGCTTTATTAGGAACCTTCTAGTACTTCTGTGAACACCAACATTGCCTTCCTTCCCGTCCCGTCCCTTCCCTCCCCTCCCTTCCCATCCCTTCCTCTCCTCTTCCCCCATTCTTTTCTCTCTTCCTTTCCTGTTCCTTTCCTTTTTCCCTTTTCTGACAGGACCTCACTATATAGCCAAGATTCCTCTTGGATTCACATCCTGCCTCATGTGCATGTACCCCCTGACCAACTACCAGTGTTGATAGGATACCAGTTATGGGATGGCTTGTGTCTTTTCCTCCTTGAATTAATATTTTGAAGTCCTAACTCTTACAACTCCAGGATACGAGAATTTTAGGAGATTGGGTGTTTGAAGAGGCAATTGAGGCAAGAAGAGGGCATACATATGGGCTGTAAGCCAATATGACTAGTGTTACTGTGAGAAGAGACTAGGACATTATCATAAGAGGTACAGAGCCAAGGCTATGTGAAGACAAAGAGATAAAGTGGCTACCTGTAAGCCAAGGAGAATTCAACCCTACCTTGACATTGGACTTCCAGCCTCCACAATGGTGAGGAAGTGGATTTCTGTTGCTTAGGCCACACAGTGTGTGATATTTTGTTTTGGTGGCCCTAGCAAACTCAGACAAGCTCCTTAAGACAAAAAAGAATGTATGCAGATGGGCTAAGAGAGTAGTAAGCTAGATGTTCCCCTTTGAATGAGTGTTTTCTGGGTGCTCAGAAATGGTGGTATCTCATTGACTCCTCTGTTCAGGCAGCCATCAACCCCATCTTATTTTGGTGGTTAGCCAAAGTGACCATTCTATATATAGCACTTCTATTCTTGGCTTATTTGTTGTGAAACCATAATGATAGGGCCAGCAGAATCTCAATGTTACACAGCATGGTGGATCCTGCCCTCCAGAAGCTTGCATTCTGTAGGCAGGAAATAAATGAAGACCACTTCACTGCTGTGGGGTAGGTGTCAGGATAGTGGTCAACAGGGAGATAGGAGAACACAGTGAGTGACAACTTGCGTCGACCTGTGGAGGTCACACATGGTGGCAGACCTGGAGTCTGCCAGTTCTTTGATGATAGAGGTGGGGTCTTGCTCATTCCCTCATGGGATCCTCTAGCACAATACTTGGCATATAGTCAATGCTCATCTGGTGTATTAGGTGAATGACTCTTAAGGTTCTTCCAGCTTTATAGTTCCATGGGTGTGTGATCTCAAAGGCCCATAGCAGTTAGTTGAAGGTCCTGCTGGCAGATGGCATGAGGGTTTCAGATAAGGGGTTGTAGTATGCAAAGTCATTTCTGAGCAAATACACTGGAAATAAGGGAGGAGAACACAGAGAGCTTCCCTTCTTACCTCAGATTTCTGGAAGGATCCTCAGGTATAATAGTAACCCAGCCAGTGCAGCTGTCCCATATGGATACTGAGAGGTGATACCTTATTCTTTATAAAGCAAAGGTTGGTCAAGCTCCTCACAGCTGTTTTTCACCCAGAGGAAAGCCCCTAAGTTCCCAGGCAGTACACACTGTGTATTTATAAACTATACCTCATGGGCCAAGAACACAAAAACACTCCTGATGCTCAAATATGCAGCTGGTGCATCAGAGATTCTAGAAGACTGGGAGCAGACAGTTTGGGTGAGAGAATAGTTAAATGCCAAAATGAGCTTTGCCGTTTCCTGGATGACATTCCAACTGATCTAAAACTGAACCTAAAAACCAACTAATATGTGAGCCTTTTAGAAACAAATTATGCTCAAACAACTTTTTAAACAGATTGTAACAGCCATCAATACGATTTCACCCAAGCACTTTCAAAGACCTTTTAAAACTGGTCAGTCCCAGACAGGGGACTAGGGAATAGTTGCTGACCATATCCTCCAGAGAATTAGGGGGCAAGTTGTGCTCCCCATCTGAGAGCTCATATTCAAATCCTTTGTGCCTGGCTTTTCAGATAGAATTGAAAAAGCCTACTTGTGACAAGATAGAAGATGGAGAAAGAGACCCTCCCCTTCCCTGCATAGACGACAGAAGATGGAGAAAGAGACCCCCCCCCCACACACACCTGCCTGCTGATGAGCTGTTTTGTTTCACGCTGAGCTGAGCTCACCTGGGCAATGATCTTGTGACAAGAATACCAGGCCGAGTCCAGATCAGCAAAGAAATGACAGGAAGAGGAAGAGAGAGGCAAGCGCAGCCATGCGGAGCCGTGACTGGCAGAAATCTAGTCAGAACTGCTGGCTAACATCATTTTTTAATCCTTCAAACAGAATCGATACAACTTTGACCAGAATACATTTTTGTAGTAAATTTATATAAGAAAAAGACGGTTCAGATCCAGGAGCTAGGAACAGAAGGTGCTGAAATCCTCAGGCTGTCTTCAAAGAATCAGGCCCAACTTGGCTATTGGGGCTCACGTCCCTTCAGAGTGAAGCCTGGAAAATTAGGTGTGCTGGATGACTTTAGTAGGGAAGTGCTCTGGACTGACTTCCTCAAAAATGTTCTGTAAGAGATTTCACTGGAGGCCCAGTGTGACTCTTGATCTAGTTGAGGACAATGGCAGTCATGGTAATAAAAATCAGAATGGCTATTATTATTTGAGTACTTGGTCTGCTCAGACACCATAAGAGGCATACACAGCATCCTGTTTAGTCCCATTAAGGACCATCATCATCCCTTTTCTTTCTACACAGGAGACAGTGATTACAGAGATGTCAACTGCTTTTCTCAAGTTTGCAGAACAAGTGATGGAGCCAGAATTCAAATCCAGAATTCAAAACCCAGCTGGGCTATGAATTGTCCACAACTGTGTCCTGAGAAGCCACCTTCTGAACCTTCTGGAGGCATGGATGTTGAACTCGAACCAAGGTGTGCTGTGGTCTGTGTGAGACACTCCAGCTTACCCCATTCTGTCATGTGACTAACGGCGTTTCAGATCAATTTTTCTTCTGACCTAACTTCAGGAAGCCAGAGTCCCCTGAGGTCTGGGTGTGTGTGTGTGTTTGAGAGGCACACCTACTTAGAATTGAATATAACAATAAAAGGTAGAGAGGGAGACAAGATTGAGAGGGAGAGAGGGAAGAAGTGGAGGGGAAGAGAGATACACACAGAGACAGAAAGCCCAAAGAAAAGAAAGGAAAAACAAAAGGAAGACAAGAAAGTCAAGAAGAAAGGAGAGAGGACAAGGTTATACCTAGGGACCAGAAAGGAAGTGATAAAAGCCCTGCAACCTAGTCCTGTAGCCTTCTTCCCCAACAAAGCCATACCATCTGCAATAGGCCAGCACTTCACAAAGAGCCTACTGCATTCCTAAACATGGGTCATCCTGCTCCTCTATACGCACCCTCCTCCGCCAGCCCTTAGGGCTGTTATGTCTTTCCATTCTAGCTCTGTGTCCAGGTGGACTTTCTTTCTATAGACTAACATCTGACTTGTATAATGTCAAATCCTCAGAGGATGCTGATTGTTCATTTTCTTAGATTATATGGAGGCACAACCACACCAGACTCCTCCATTTTTTTTTATACCAGAAGATATGATAGGAATCTTAGCCTTTCTATCTTTCTTTCTGTCTTAAGCTGGACCCCTGGGGCCTAGGTCAGGAAGGCATGGTGCTTCTAACATCCAATTCTTTTATTCTCTAATCTTGCAAGTCCTGCACACAGTGCTCACTTTATATTCACTTTCCCTCTGACTTCTCAGCAGACATTGGTGTCACAGTGAATGGTATAGACTGCTAGTATAAAAGGAGGAGAACCCCTGGAGGAAGCAGGAGGGGTGAAGATTAGGTTTCCATCCTGTGTGTCAGAGTTTTCTCATTGGTAATTGACAAGCTAGTCCCAAGGTTTTAAGGGGGGGGGTGCTAATTCTGTGTTCTGCCCTGGGCTGGAAAAGCACTGTTGGCATTTTGTCTTTAACCAGTGATCCAATTAATTCATCTCTTAGAGCATCTAAAAAAACTGGACTTCCATGTTAGTTAGCTGGTAGGGGTTCTTGGCCATGGCCATTAATTATTTTTAGTTTCTTGAGGAATATATGACTTTCTACTCTGCTGGGAAATTGGCTTCCCTCTCCCCAGACTCCCCCAATACCCCCATAGTTAGTTCTCTGTTAGATACTCTTTTTCCTCTCCCCTCTTCATCTGGGGAATCAGTCTGGCAGCATCTCCAGCAAGCTCAGTCTTCAGGTCTCCCATTGTAAGGTACCAGTCATCAGCACATGCAAATAAGTTTTGCCTGGAGATCTATGGTAAAGAAGACATGGCTCAGAGGCACTGATGTCCTGTGTTTTGGGAAGCTACTTTTATTGTGGGTTTCCGGTGATCTGGATCTCAGCACAGACACTAAAGTTGGGGCCTGTTTTTGAGGAGGTACCTGAGAAATAGGAACGTGGCCTTTATGTTGCCTTTGAAGGTCGATGGGAGAGAACCACAAGCCAGCCCAGGTGTTATCTTCTCAGGAAGGAGAAGGAGAATACCACCTAGTGTCTTCACACCACACACCCATGTGCATTGGGATGGGGCTGCTTCAAAAGAAAGATGGAGAAGAACATAACAGGAATTCCCTAAGGGCAAGGCATTGGCTTTCATGCCAAGCCTCCAGGATGGAAATGCTTAGCTCTCAGGACTTGTCACCTCCAGCAATACTGCTCTCCTCAGTGTGAGGCATTGAGAGATAGTCTCTAGAAGAGACTAACGAGCAAGCAAAACTTATTGAACATTCATGGTGTGTCCACCCTGTGCTATGGGGAGTCCAGTTAAATACAGGAGAGTCTTAGTTCACGTGAAACATAATAAAAATTGCATGGGGACACCAACAACAAATAGGGGAAGAGTTAAGTGACATATAACACACACATAAACACATCACACACAAAAGCGGTTACAAGTGGTACATGACTAACTGACAAATGAAACACACATTCACTCTCAGTTTGCTCCCACACTGACATTTTGCTGAACAGATGGAACAAACAGAAGGACATCAAACTGTGACAGCTAACTTAGGTATAGTAGGGGACGTGGGGCATCTCAGACAGGAAAGCTTAATGGATGACCAGTACACATTTTTACTTATGGACTCATTTTCTGCAATGGATTATTCTCTGGTTGCATCTTTCTGCAAGATCTCTATCATATCTGTTCACATCTGTCTCTTCCTCTTTCATTGAAAACCAGCCACAGGGCTTCCATGGCTTGTGGTACTTGGATAGAGATTCTGCTACACCTTCAACAGCATGGGACCACTAATTACCTTAAATGGGTTAGTCTTCTCTCAGACCCTTAGGATGAATTTCTATGGAATTGCCAATAGAAGTGAATTGAACTTGAGATTAATTGGTTTGTGAACAATTAAATCCCAGCCCTATTGCTCAGTAGGTTTGTGAGTCATTTTCTCATTTGTGAATAGATATAAAAAAGATATCTCTTTATGGCCTTTACGAAGCTCAAATGCGATCTTGAATATAAAGCCACCTATCACAGTGTTTTATTTATTTTCTAAAGTGGTACTGGGGTTTGTCCTCAGGACTTTATACTTGCTAGGCAGATACTCCACCACTTCAGTTATGACTCCAGTCTTTTTTGCTATGGTTGTTTTTGAGTTAGGGAAATAAGTTGTAGTTGAATGGGATTGGACACTCTTCAGATCACTTCTTTTGAGGCTTTAGGTCTGCCTCAGGGAAAAACGGTGCCACCAAGTTCTTTTTCCCCACAATGTGAGTAAAAGGAGACCTTGGATCACTAAGGCCGTTTCCCCTTTCGCATCTGCTGTAGTGTCATAGTGAAGAGAACACTTCAACTTCCGTCTCCATAATTGAAGTGCCTGGAAAGGAATAGCAGGAATGTTTGAGGCTGAGATTCCGAAGCATAAAAAGCACAAATTAGTTATCTTTGGCCTTTCAGGTAGACTTCTATTTACACAATTGTTCTTATCTTTGTAACCTGCAACTGTAGGATGAAAGTTTCTGAAGCAGAGAACTTACCCGTGACCTGTCCAAAGACACCTCTAATGAACAATTCATAATTTACATAAATGCCACGTGAACAGCCTGGTAACCCTCACAGGAAAAGTCTCTCTAAAAAGATAATGGTTTGGTTCAGAAAGGTAAAGACTCATCTTGAAAGATTTTGCTTGGGGGCTTGGATTGAAAGTTCCATTCTGCAAACAGATGCTTGGCTCCATTGAATTTCTTCAATGTAATTTCTTTAATACAAAGTACAATGTGGAAATGGGTTTGTGGTGACATTTCCGATGTGGTATATATTTTATTTTCTCAATTTGCCTTTGGCTAAAACCACAGTCAGACTTTTGTATGTGGCATGAATTCTAAAAGGCTATTGAAGGCCATTAGGGGATTCTTCAAGGCATCTCAGGAGAAGTTTAGCAGAAACACAGGCTGTGCCAACTTGCCTTGAGGCAAGTAAGGCTAAAGTCTGTGCATCCATTTCACTCTTCCTACACTAGCCCTGGAAGAATCTGGAAGGCACATCCCTTGGCTGCTATATGAGGCTTGATCTATTCATCCATTGAACAAATATTTGTGGAGTCTCTGCTAGTTCCAAATGTGCTATACGCTTAGCACAAAAATAGGCAATGATCCCATTGACATAGAACTCACTTTGCTATAGTAAGACTGGTTCACTATTGTTCTTTGGTTCTTTCTGATTTTATATATGTATATTACCATATATGTAGGTATACCCATGGATCTTCTTACATTTTGCATAAAATCTTAGGTTCCTTAGATTTGTTTAAATTATTTACTAGGAGCCTACCTTATTTGCAGATTTGTTATATATGGTCTTGACCAAGCCTGGTCTAAAAGAAATACAATATAATAAAATAAAAAGAAAATTCAAAAACAATAGATTTAATTCCCACATTAGCAGCCCAGTTGGTACAGGAAAGCTTTGTTAGTCTTGTGTTATTGTCATTTAATTGTGATTAAATCATGGTGTAATTTGCTATATTTCCCTGCCCTTGATTTCCCCAAACCAAATGATGTCCCCAAAGCAATATAAAAGTTATAGTAATGTCCCCAAACCAAACAGGACCTGTAATGTGCTTTACTGAAGTTGACAGAGTAAAAGTTTGAGATTTGTCTGAGGGTAACAAGTCTTTAGTGGAAGTCAGGAGACATTATGGGAAAAATGAATCAAGCATCTCTAGTATTTGAGGTATAGATATGAAATGAGATCTAACTTTTGGTGAAAAGTATTAATGTGTACAGCCGTAATTTTTGTAACAGTAATGTATCTTGTTCTGTGCAGTTTCAAGTTATGGTTGCTCAGGTGTTCTGTATGTATGGTATCAGTGAACTCAAGTAATTTTAGGTACTGATCTCTAGGCATCCTGAGCATTTGTGAGTTTTCCTCAATGGTGGTTTCCTTAGAATCAAATACTCATGGATACTAAGAGTCTACTGTGAAGTGAAATATGAACATATTCCCATGTAAGTAGTATATAAGTAAAAATTATGTCTTCTTAGATTGTGTGTTCTGAGAAGACAGGTCTTGGGTTTTAGTCAACTATCTTTCCCTGTATTCTAAGTGCCTCAAAGGAGATGGGAATAGTGACTTCCAAGGGCACCTTCTGCAATGGGCTTTTGCAGAATGGGCTACCACTTGATGAAGATGGTGTTTGGCCACTTCATTTTCTCTCCCCTAGGTGTGCTTCATGCACACATCTCTCTTGGTCCCTTTCCCTGTCTTTAAATATCTCAGGAAAGCTCAGGAGCTCCTTTATACTAGCATGTAAATCAATGATTTCAGTTTAAGGAGTTAAACCCATTATGGGGATCATTTCTTGAAGTGGGGATTCTTAACCTTGATGATGCATTTACATCACTTTGACACATTTATAAAATACAGACTCCTAGGCCTCACTGTTACTCTGTAGTAGTAAAACAAGTTAATCCCCCACCCCCATCTTTGCTGTGCAATACAAGGGCCCAAAACATTGGTATCACCTGGAAACCTAGAAATACAAAATTTCAGGCCTGAATCAGACTTTCTGAATCAGAAACTCAGGAGTTGGGGCTCAGATGACTGTGCTCAGTAAGTCTACCCCATGATTCTGAAGCTTGCTGCTGCTGAAGTGTGAGAACCATTGCTTTAAGCTGAAGGACCGATGAATAGCTGGGATGTTCAGTCCATAGTAAGGGAATTTGGATGGGCAGCAGGAGGGTCTCTGAACCTACACTTCACATGTGGTGACTGTTCATTGTGCACTAAAGGTGTCAGTAGTTGCTTATGAAACTGATGAAACTGTTTCAGATTTGCAGATAAATCAGTAGCCTGAGGATCTTTTCTTCTAGTAGGAAGGACAGAGATGATTCATCCCCAATACCAATTGGAAGTAGTTGTATAGTAGTTACAACTACTCCCCTTTCTTCACCTCGTGCTCCACAAACTAGAGACCATAAGAAAGGCTGGTGGACAGGGCAGAGGATAAGCTTGTGGTAGGGGCTGTAAATGATTTTCTTTGCTAAGCTAAATTGTACTGAGTTAGAAGCCATGGATCTATTTTTTAAAGCATTACTTTAACCATACATCTTATCTCTAAAACAGCAATCACTCAAAATATAGTGATTTTATGATCTGAAACCATTGGAAAGATTTACTGAATGTTAGGTTGAAATATAACATTTCACCACCATTCTCAATACTGGAAATACCAAGAGCAACAAGGAAACACTGTAACTATAGCCTCTAGGAGGAAAAACAAGCGAGAAGACAGCTAATGAAGAGGCATAGGATGCTAGGTGAGATGGATCTTATTTCTGGGGTGCAAGTAAGTCCTTCCTGAGCAAAGGGATGTTTAATCTAAAAATTGATGATCAAACAGCAGTCAAGTGACAATTTGTAGTGGGGGAGAGGAGGAGATATGGAGAAGAATATTCTAGATAGAGGGAAGAGCATGTGTGAAGACTTAGGGTAGAGAGAGAGCAAGAGCCTGGTATGAAAGTTTTAAGAAATGTTAGCTAACTACACAGGATCCTAGAAAGTATGGTAGTATGTGATAGGAGATGAGGTTAGAAAGGCAGCAAGCTCAGACCCCAGAGGGCCTAGGAAGTTAGAGGAAGGATTTGGATGAGGGCCTAAGGGCTATTGGAAGAAGCTACTGAGAGGTTTAAAACAGTAGAAGATGACAAATTTGCATGAAAAATAAACCTCTTGGCTGCATTTTGGAAAGTGGATTGGAGGAGGAATTGTGGGTCTTAGGAGACAGGAGATGTCTGTCATTTGGATTAAATTTACAAATGTTTGCTTAGGGAAAACATGGATGATTGAAGAAATTAGGAGATTAAAATGTATATTCAATCTTATGCTCTCTTTTCAGCCCTAGGTTCATTTCTTTGGATGAAACATAGCTGTGAGAGCTGTGGAGACCTGGCCAATGACAGAAGTCAGCCAGCCCAAGCTAACTGAGCATCAGGAACATGCCAATCATAAGCATAAATCATGGTGCAAGGCACCATGGGAGTTCCAGGAAACTTTGGTCCTTGCTCACAAGATGATAATAGAATAATGGAGCAGATTAAATGGCAGAATAGTTAAGTGTTCATTGGAGAGTGATGCAGTATGTGGAAAATTGGCAATAAGTAAGGATGGGATCAGAAACCCTCTAAAAGGGGGAAGATAAAATTCGGTAGAAGGTGCAGGACTTGGGTAAGTTCTCTTTTTGATGGTAGAAAGGTTTAAGCTTAGAATCTCATACTTTATAGGCAGGAACTCTATTGCTTACTCTGTGCCTCCAACCCTTTTTGCTTTAGTTGTTGTTGTTATTATTTTGGTGGTACTGTTTTTATTATTTATTTATTTGTTTATTTATTTATTGTTGGTTGTGGGGCCTGAACTCTGGGCCTGGGCACTGTCCCTCAGCTCTTCAGCTCCAGGCTAGCACTCTATCATTTGAGCCACAGCGCCACTTCCGGATTTTTCTGCTTATGTGGTGCTGAGGAATTGAACCCAGGGCCTCATGCATGCAAGGCAAGCGCTCTACCACTGAGCCACCTTCCCAGCCCCGGTACTGAGTTTTAACTCAGAGCTTCATGTTTGCCAGGCAGGTACTCTACTACTGAGCCATACCTCCAGTCTTTTTTTAAATGTGTGGGTTATTTTTGGATACTGTCTCACTTCCTGCCCAGGTGCATACCTGGATCACATTTTTCAGGCTTTCTGTCATTGTATATCTCCATGGAGATAGACTTTTCTGCCTGGTCTGGCCTGGAACCATGATTCTCCCCATCTCAGCCTCCCATATAGCTTTGGGTGACAGGCATGTGCCATTGTACCCAGTTATGGCTACCATGAGAAGGGATATCATAAACTTTCCTGCTCAGGCTGGCTTCAAACTTCAATCCTGCTAATCTCAGCCCCTGAGTCATAGAGATTATAGGCATGACTCACTATGCCTGGCTTTGGGTGAGGTTTTGAAGGATGTGGGGATGTGAATAGACTTGAACCAATGGGAACACACTACAGTCCAGGATGTGTGGGATTTCTGGTTGCAACCACATTTGTGAAATCAATTTGTTTTGATTTTCTCGGACAGTGAACTAAACCTCAGACACATGTGAAAGCACATTGGTTTTTGACAAATGAGAGAGTATTCCCTTCTTCATAAATGGTCATGCTTCTGCTGTACCTATAGAATTGTGTCAGAACAGGGGCAAATGGGTAGAGTTGGCTGAAAAGGCATGAGGGTTGGCTTGGAAAAGGTCTGGGAAGCAAGGGAGAGCACTCTAATGGAGTCACACTGGAAGCTTTCCATAACCCTGGAGGGTCACCCCATAAATCATATGGCTCTGTTTTCTCAAAGTCCCATGGTAGTTTATTAGTTACATTACCTATCCAGAACAAGGGATGCTTGAAAATTCCCATCCCAGAATCCCTAGTTCTTTGCCCTCAGTACAGAGACAGTTTACTTCTTACGCACGAATTAACCATTCTGGAGGGTACATTTGACTTAGAATGTCCTCTGAACCTTAAGTGCTATTTCAGGGCCACTTGCTACCATCCTGGACCAGTGCTGGGGAGGAGGCTCAGTGGTACAGGTACTGAAGTTGTATCCTTGCAGGAGCATCATCAGGCGTGGTTTAGGCACGTGTGTGGAGATGGCTTCTGGAGACTATCCATGTAGGCCAGGTGAGCAGGCTGACTTAAAGCTGTGTGGGAAGGTACAATTGATACAGGGACCCCTCTCTAGCTCTGTTTAGAAGATACCAGCATGTACAGTGAGTTCAAGGACTCATGGCATAGGTCAGAGCATGTCCATGACTGATGGGTGTGTGGCTACCGGGCCTGAGGGTGGAGGAAGAAACTGAGGGATGCCACCTACCTCTTTTTCACTGAGGTTCGGCTCTTTTTTTCCTCTTTCATAATTTGGGGATCTGACCAATAACGTTCTGATTATGGAAATCAGTGGAAACTATTGGTCTAATGGCTCTTCTACACCCTGATCTTTTGGTCCTGGAGGCTCCACAGTATGTCCCTGGAATAGGGAGAGATCCGAGTTCTGAGGCCATCTTCAGGCATTGGATCAGCGAGTCCCACAACAGGTTCAGTATGCACCAACCAGCCAAACCGCTGCTGGGGTGACTGAGGGCAGAGATGAGAAGCAAAAAGCAGAGTGCTGCCAGTTTGGAACAATGGATTAGTGTGAGTGCTGCCTGAGGGGCCCATGGAGGTGACAGTCCACTTGGGGCTGTGGAGGCGTGTTTGTCCAGGCAGGAAGCCATCTGGGACCCTGAGCCAGTATCCTTTGGCACATCTCCTGACCACACCTATAGCAGAACCACTCTGAGGAGGCCAGGAAGCGTTTTTGGATATCCAAGCCAAACCCCACCAGGCCGTGTCAGTTTATCCCCTTCTTTTCTCTTATGGTTAGCACTATCCTCTCTGCTGTGGGAAAAATTCTCCATAATGTTCATGCCACATGGGTTTGTAGGGACTACCTCTCCAAGAACCAGGTTCTCTGATTCAAAGATTCTAGGTCTAATAAAATAGTATGAAGGGAGAAGTAGACAGAGTACCCATAATGCTCTCCATCTATGTATCTGGAATGAATGGTTCTTTGAATATCTGGGCTCTTCCACCGTGTTCAAACTGTTGGACCAATATGGGTAGACACATTCCTTGCTGGATGAGGATAGTTTTAGCATCAGATGAGGACATAGGCTGGTTTCAATGGTTTGGGATAAGGTATGCCTGTTAGAACAAGAATGGGGCAGGGCACAAGTGTCAGAGGAGAGGTCTGATTTTGGAAATCACATTCCGAATTGCTTTTGTTACGTAGTCTTTTAAGCTCTGCTGAATTGTTGATAAGAGGAGTGGACAGGTTAAAGTTCGGATGGAGCTTTGCAGAGGGAGCCAGAGCCCCCAGCGTTACCGCATAAGGTAGAACCTGTGTGCGGCCAGTCCTCCTTCCCTCATAGAGCATCTCCTTCTCCATTCTAAAACCTTGCACCCTTGGCCTGGGAATGTAGCCTAGTGGTAGAATGCTTGCCTGGCATGCATGAAGCCCTGGGTTTTGATTTCTCAGTACCACAGAAACAGAAAAAGATGGAAGTGGTGCTGTGGCTCTCAAGTGGTAGAGTGCTAGCCTTGAGCAAAAGAAGCTCAGGGACAGTGCCCATGCCCTGAGTTCAAGCCCCAAGACTGGCAAAAAAAGAAAAGAAAAGAAAAGAAAACCTTGGACCCTGGTTTTGCTTTAGCAACTGGGAAGACTTTCCTCCTGGTTTCTTTGCAACTAGTGGTCCCCAAAGCTGGGAATGGTTAATGAGGATATACTTTTCAGAGTCTGATGGCTCATCCTATGTTTAGTATAAAAGTAGAAAATCTCCAAATGTTGTCTTTCTTCAGTATTCATGGGGATTGGTTCCAGGACCCTCAAGATACCAACATGCTTGGATACTTGAGTTCTTATATAAAATGGTATAGTGTGTGTATACAACTCACACACAACCTAAGAGGTGTTTATACCTAATTCTATGTAAGCAGTTGTTAAACTGTATTGGTTTATGGCATAATGCCAAGGAAAAAGTTTGCACACATCACACATTCATGGCAGACACAGTGTTTTTTAGAAATATTTTTGATATTCGGTTGCTGCTGAACCCATGGGTGTAGAGGTATGTGTGTGAGCATCTGTATGCAGTTCTCTGGGTGAGCTGCATCCTGGGACCCTCCCTTGCCAACTGCTTGGGTTGGGCATATATTTCTCAGCTGGACAGGAGCAGATGTTTGAACATCTGGCATTTGCTCTGATCCATCTACTCAGTGTGAGCTGACATCACAGTCTCTGAAAGATAGGCACACATGGCTGCCTAGATTAGATTGTGTGATTCATTGGAATGTATAGATTGTGATTTGGTAATCTGCTTCCTTGACCCCAAGTAATAAAAGTAGAGAGGTCTATGATAATATGAACAGTGAGGAGACCTGAGGAGCTTCAGACAGTGTTAGCTCATGGCAGTCTCTCTCCTAGCACTTTGTCCTTGGCATCGGGAGGCATGTGTGAGAATCTAGGTGATGACATGGCATGAGGTATTATCACTTTACTGCATAGTCTCACACCTGTTTGTGAACTAGGCAGGACTCCCTTTGGGGGCCCCACATGAGCCTATCCATGGGATGTCCATATGAGACATGCAAACTAAGGGACTTTTATTTACTTTTTTTTTTTTTTAGTGAAAAGTACTTATGCCACTCAGTTTATATTTTGATATAAGCATATTTTGATATTGTCTCTCCCAAATAGTGGAGGATGTTGGGCTCAAATTTAAAAGCTTTCATATTCATTATTAATAAAAATAATTATAATAATAGCAGCTAACATTTATAGTCTCTCCTATATGCTAGACATTGTATACTTTGGTGACCAAGGAATCACTTGACAAGAAAAATCATAGACATTCAGGATTATTAGATGCAAGTATCTGGTTTTGTCTCTGTGTTTACAAAAGCCAAGCTTAGCTTGTTTCATTTATTAGTTTCACACTAGAGTTAGCATAGCCAAAGTATCTTATATAATATAGTGTGCCTGCTTCACTGAATTAACTCTGTTTTTTGAGGTAAATTTCTTTTCCCTTTGGACTTTTAATATGTACATTTTTATCTCCTTCTCACCTTTTTTCTCTTCTTCCTTTTATCTTTCTATGCTTCTTTGATTTAATTCATTCAATCATTCGAGTTGTTCTCCCATCAAATTAGAGAAGTGGTAATTCAAAAACAAAGTGGTTCTGCTGCCAGCCCTACAACTCCACCTGTGACTGGAAGTTGCCCAGGAGCATGGCATGAAAGCAAATAAACTTGTCTTCACATGTTGGAGGCTCTGTCTTTTTGTAGTAAACTATCCTTTTGAGTCATAAGGAAATGGACTTGGGCTTTATGACAAGTTCTGTTTCCATCATATTTTGATACAAGTCATGAAGTACACCTGGTAAAAGTCTGAATCACTGTTGGGGAGAGAGCTTGGTGTTCTAGGGAAAGATAAATAAGTAGCTTATATGTTTTTTGTCTATCATGGGGCTTAAGCTCAGGGCCTAGGCACTATCCCTGAGCTCTTTTTCTCAAGGCTAGTGCTCTACTTTGAGCTATAGCTCCACTTTCCATTCTCTGATGGTTAATTGGAGATAAGAGTCTCGAACTTTTCTGCCCACGTTGGCTTGAACTGCGATCCTCAAATCTGGGCCTTCTGCGTAGTTAGGATTGCAGATGTGATCCATCAGCACCCTGCTGGTTTGGAAGGATGGTTGATCTTGGCCTTAGCCTTTGGACAAAACTCCTTCGGAACAGGACATGGTCAGTAGCTGGTCACCACTGCTGTCTGTGTTTTGAGGAGGCCTCTAATACCTTACAGAGAAGCAGTGAGGCTATAAGGTCCAAGTCTTAAAGCCAAGTTATAGAGTCACAAGATTGGTATTTCTTGGGAAAAGCAACAGGAATGGGATTGTTTCTTGGAGCAGAGCATTCATGGTGCCTTGCTTCCTTCTTTGTGGGGGGAATGATGGTTGTGTATTTAGCTAGACAAAGGTCTGCTCCATCCTATGCTTATGCTGTTTTCTTCCTCATCAGGGCTTTCTAGGGACATTCCAATGGAGAAGACTTGAAAGGAGAGATAGAAAGTGGGATCTTGGGGGAAAAAAGAAGCATCAGTTTGGGTTTATCTAGTTCGGTGCTTCCTAAATACTAAAACAATATTGCCTAAAATGTTTGTTTAAAAAATGAACAAGCAGGGGCTGGGAAGGTGGCTCAGTGGTAGATGCTTGCCTTGCATGCATGAGATTCTGGGTTTGATTCCTCAGTACCACATAAGCAGAAAAAGCTGGAAGTGGTGCTGTGGCTCACCTGGTAGAGCGCTGGCCTTGAGCTGCAGAGCAGAGGGACAGTGCCCAGGCCCAGTGTTTAAGCCCCATGACCAACAACAACAAAAAAAATGAACAAGCAAAAACAGTCTTACACCACTGCAGTAGATTGTGAGTCAATCACTCTCTATTCCCTCCCTCCCTTCCTCTTCTAATTTTCTTTTAAAACAACTCTCCTATATAATTTGAATAAGAACCATTTTCTAGGAATTCTTGTGAGACTTTCCATGATTAAAAGTTAGCTTTTTAAATATTCCAATGATCATTTGCTTGAACATGGGGACTGTATTTTCCTTACTTTTGTGGCCCTAATATCTACCACAATTCCTAGTATATTTTGAGCCCAATAAACATTTGTAGAAATACCATGGAAGAGTTTTCAGAAGTGGTCAGCAGTTGGTTACAGAGTTGAAAAAGGTAACTGTTGATAATATGGGTAATGATTGAGTAATAACTCCATTACTCAGTGGTGGTTGGTGAAACAGTGCCCCAAACAAAACAAAATGTAAAGTCTGCCTTGGAAGGACCCCTTGGTGCTAGAATAGCCTGGAGGGCACGTCTTTTGCAAAGGCTATTTTCTGAAACTCCATGTTAATAACAGTGTCATAGAAAATTATCCCCAGGTGTTCTCTGTCTTTTGAGATCATTTGTGATAATCCCCAACCAAAGTTAAGTCACCTCATCCTTGGTTTTCTCATCTGCAAATGGGATGTGGGTACTTGCCAAATGCTTATGTGATGGGGGATGTCAGGATGACTAGAAGCCATCTGTCTAGCACCATAGGGCATTCAAGAATGGCCATAAAGTGTTGGGCACCCTCCAGCCTACCTTGGAGGCCAGGCTGTTATATATAATAAAACTGTGGCTTCTGAATGCTGGCATCCATCCAGACTGCTTGGTCCAAATCAATCTCCATTTGTCAAGCGGATGTGATTTCCTTTTCATAGTTCCTAGTTATAGTGTATAATTATTTAAGGAGCAATAAAAATGAAGTCTCAATCACTAAGCTCAATTTTAGATAAGTACCGACATGCAGCTGTCAGCCATATTTGCTTATGGTGGCTGGGAACTGGAGAAGATGAGATGTGGTCTGGATCCAGTTGCTTCTTTGATAAGGGTTGGGGTCCTGCTCTTTGCTTAGGAAAGCAGAAATTGGCAACGCTTCAAGGGCTTCAAGGTGTGTGTGAATTTTGAGAATAAAGATATAGAAGAGGATTTAGTTGTCTTGATCTGAGTCAACAATAAAATTAGTACATATAAAAAATAAACTAGGCACTGCTAGCTCACATCTGTAATCCTAACTACTCAGGAGGCTGAGATCTGAGGACTGAGGTTCAAAGTCAGCTCAGACAGGAAAGTCCGTGAAACTCTTATCTGCAATTAACCCCCAGAAAATCAGGCGTGGCACTGTGGCTCAAGTGGTAGAGCACTTGCCTTGAGATGAAGAGCTCAGGGACAGCACCCAGGCCCTGAGTTCAAGACCCATGACCGACAAACAAACAAACAAAAAGGTCAAGTAGGCTACTGCATTTTATCTTTGCAACAATTCTTTTTATTATTCACCATTATTATTTCAGCTTGAAAGAGGATGAAATCACAGCTAGTAGAGCCTAAACAATTTGCCCATGGCTTTACTTCATTTAGGGTAGATAGATTTCTAACCAGGTTCACTAACTCAATTAAATAATCTCTCCACTGTACAGAGGGAACTTGTATAAAAGAAGGAAATAATATGTATTTACTGAAGAAATGAGAAATGAATTTAGCTGACTTAGTATGAAAAGGAATGTGAGTGGATTATCCACTTTCCCCTAGATGCCAATTATTATTCATTCTGAACTGAAGCAATTTTTCTTTCATATATTAAAGAACTTGATATCATAATACTTCTCTCAAGTAATAAGTGGCTTTTATCCTTAGCTCTTATGAACTTTATGGGTTGTTCCAAGGAAGATATTAATGTGCACATAGGATTCCTGGGCACCTTTTAAAAACAAATTATCAAATAGATGTTAGTTGAAATATTTCACTCTTTTTCTCCTATAGTTCATCAATGTAGTGAATTACATTGTTAAATTTTCTAATAGTAAATTATCCTTGCCTTCTTGAGGCAAATGCTATGTATCATACTGTATAATTATTATATCATGATGTGTAGTCATTTCATGATGTACTACTCTACAAACTAATATGTTATTTAGAATTTTTGAATCTATATTCCCAAATTGAATGGGGTGTGTGTGTGTGTGTGTGTGTGTGTGTGTGTGTGTGTGTGTGTGTGTGTGTGTGTGTGTGTGTGTGCGTGCATATGTGCGTGCGTGCTCACGTGTGAATGCCTGTCCGGAACCTTAAACACAGGGCTTGTGTGCTGTCTTTGAGCTTTTGTGCTCAAGGCTAGTGCTCTACCACTTGAGCCACAGTGTCATTTCTAGCTTTTTTGGTAATTAATTGGAGATAAGAGTCTCATGGACTTTCCTGCCTGGGCTGGCTTCAAACCACAATCCTCAGGTCTTAGTCTTAAGAGTAGCTAGGATTACAAGCATGAGCCACTTGCACCTCTCTCTCTCTTTCAAATCTTGACTTTATTTAGATTTAGAATCAATTTTACATCAGTCTTTAATTTCCAAAGTTCCTTTAAAAAATCAAAATATAACATTATATTGTGTGTGTGTTTATATATATATATATATATATATATATATATATATATATATATATAAATAAATAACTTTTTATTTTGCCAGTTATGGTACCTGAACTCTGGGCCTAGGCGCTGTTCCTCAGCTCTTCAGCTCAAGGCTAGCGCTCTACCACTTGAGCCACAGCACCACTTCCAGCTTTTTCTGTTTATGTGGTGCTGAGGAATCGAACCCAGGGCCTCATGCATGCAAGGCAAGCACTCGACCACTGAGCGACCTTCCCAGCCCCTATTGTTGATATTTTTTTATAATACCCAGCTTCAATCCAGGAATGCGTGTCTTCTGGTTGGTAGGCTTATGTATATTCATTATAATTCATTATAATTAGTGAACTATTAGAACTTACCCTATCATCTATTTTCTATTTTACATTCTATTAAAAAGTAAGGAATTACTGTTTCTCATACATAGGTCCAAGTTTTCTTCAGCTGGTTTAAAGGGAAACATTCTGTATTTATAGTAAGAACAACAGTGGTGGTTGCCCTCTACCTTAACTTTATATTTACATATTTGTTTTTTGTTATTGATTTCTTAAATTTATGTACAGCTCTACTGGTTAAGAATACCTAAGCTGAGAATCCAAAATTTGAAATGCTCAAAAATCAGAAACATTTTTTGAGTATTGACATGACACCACAAGTGGAAAGTTTCACACCTGACTTTATGTGACAAGTCACAATCAAAATGCAGGTGCTTAAAGTATATGTGAATCATAAATGAATTTCATATTTATATTTGGGTTCTAGTCCCAAAGTAGCTCATCATGTATATACCAGTATTATAATACCTGAAGAAAATCCTATGTAGTCGTGGAGATGGGAGGGCAGGGATGGTAAGGGAAAAACAAAGGAGGAGGCAACAATGCTTGATAAAAAATGTACTCATTACCTTGCTCATGTAATTGTAACCCCTCTGTACTGTATTTTCACAATAAAAAACTTAATAATAATAAAAAAGAATTAAAAAATCCTAAATCTTCAACATTTCTATCCCTAAACTTTTAGTATGAGATGCTCAACTTTCTTCTTTATATAAAAGAACATTTGCACAATTAAATATGCTCTTGATTTCCTTTAGAGCCACATATCACAAAATTAAATAGAATATAACATAAATGATATTCCTTGAGCACTTGTACAAGCACTATGATATCTTTTTGGCTTTTAAAATTAATTTACTTTATTGTTATTAGAGAGGTGATGTACAGAGGGATTTCAAATACATGAGTCTGGGAATGAGTATATTTCCTTTGTACAGTGTCTTTGTCCCTCCCCCTGGCTTCACTCATGAGTTGTATAGTGCACTTTCATCCATGTGCAGCCAGCTCCACTGTTGTACTTTTTCACCCTTTTCCCCTCAATTTCTGTACCCTCTCCACAACCCTTCCGAAGATGTACACTTGAATGCATCATACATAAGATAAAGAAGACAGAATCATCAAAAGCTAAAAACTGGAAAAAAAAGAAAGCAAGAAAAAGAGAGAGGTCTTTGTTCCCATACCTTGGAGTTAATTTCAATATGTATATTATTTTATATAAATATGAAGCAGCACTCAGGCATTGCACCTTTGTGTTTCTCTCCTAAGAGAAACCATGCATTGCAGCCCTTATTGTTTCCAGTTTTACAAAAGAGTCAACTTGATTCATGTAGCTGATGTCCTTCTGTTTCAGTATTTCTTATAACATCCTCCCAGGTAGCCCTTTTCATTTGAGTACATCCTCTAGGAGAAATTTTAATGTCAGGCTTTGCAGGTCTGAGGATATTTTTGTTACGCTACAATATTTGAATGACAGTTTGGCTGGATTTAAAAATGACAAGGTCAGGCTCTGTTTTTCAATATTTTAAAAAGTGTTCTTCATTGTTTACATTTAGTTTCGTTGTGGACCAGTGTGCAGTCGTTATACTTCTTGATCTTTGGGTGTTAATAGATTCTTTTTTTCAGTAAGATGATAGAATTTCTTCTTTGGGAGTAGTTGTTTTAAAATTTCATTACAATCTGTCCTGGTGATTTTTTTTTTTCTTCCCTCTACTATTTCACTGTCTCTGTCAGTGTACAAAATTTGATTCATCAAAGAACTGTGGGCTTCTTTATCTCTTCTTTCCCCAAGAACAGGGATTTACCCCTAGGGGATATTCTACTGAATCTCTCCAGATTGAATGATTGAATTCCTTATTATTAAGAGAAAACATGGTTGACATTTGTTTTTTAGTAATTCCAAGTTATTGAATATATTAGTGTAATTAATTAGAGCTCCATCTCTTAACAGATAAACTTGGATCTGACAGCTAGCATATCACCTAATAACCCTGTGACAGTGGGCAAATGAAAATTTCTAACTATTATTTGTTTCTTGGAACAACTAGATACAAGTTTCTTCACCAAGTTGTTATATGTAAACTAGATGAACTCATTTAAAACTTTGAACATGAATTCTGATGCACAGCAAATAGTTATTATTACTTCATGAAAATGGTTACGTTAGGCCTATGGGGAAAATAGGGATGAACAAGACAAAGTTCTGTATTTCATTGACTTAGATGAAATAAGACAGATAACTAAAACAAGATCAATATGAAAGAGGCCCAGCAAATTGGGTACCCTCCTAAGAATCTATGAGACCTATAGAACAATTTCTTCATTTTATAACCATGGAAACTGAGACTAGAAATTCTGTAATTTAGTTAAGGCAACATAACCAGAGAATGACAGAATCTTGATAGGAACCCATGTCTCCCGGGTCTGAGCCAGGTCTGTGCTAGTGTTGCTAGAAGAAATTTCTCCCTGAGCCCTAAGGCCTTGTGATATAACCTTCCCATCCTGGGCCTTCCTTTGTCCTGAAGTTCAGAGGTTTTCCATGATGGTTCATAACTCAGCCAGGAGACAACCTTCTCTGTCTTTTGAGTGAATTGTGCGAACATTTCTCCTCAAGACTTTTCCTCAAACCACCAACCCATTAGAGACAGTAAGTCATGACTTCATTAAGGAACATGAACAGGTAGCCAGTAGGCGACAGTTCTCTGTAAAGCATTGGAGAAAAGGAGAAACTGTGAGATATCTACAAATCATTTCATAATTTACCATCATTCATCCAATAGACAAAGCATTCCAAGAGCCAAGAAAAGAGGGATGGATAAGAGTCAGGAGCTTGGGTGAGTCAGAACATTGCTTACCGGAAAAGGTACTAATTGAGCTGAATTTTGGAAAAATGAAGGTTATTTTGGATGTGGAAGGAGCCTGTAAGCCTCACACCTATGCACTACAGGTGGTAAACCAGTTGCTCTTCCTTTGAGAAGCTTCTGGTTAATCAAGTGAGGACAGTAGAAGAGAGACCCTCTCTCAGTAGTTTCTTAGTGTGACTACCAGTCTCCTTTGAGAAACTAACCCCATTTAAAGAGTATGAGTTCCGTCTCTGTTCTTCCCTTAGTGAGTTGGCCCCTTTCTCTGTGGGCATATTGGCCATCAGAGTCAGTGTCAGCCCTCCCTCCCCCCATATTGAAGCACGATTCAGTCTCGCCACTTTGGCGGGGACTGGGGCAAGAGGAGGGGCCACTGAATTTCAAAATGGAATAACAGAAAAGCAATATTAAAAGAACAAGGAGGCTGTGTAGTGAGGCTTGAAGGAAGGACAGGTGTTTCCTCCCATGGCGAGAATCATTGACCCTTGGGAATTGCATTTCCTGTTGAGCAGACACCCATGGCAGGCCAAGACCTGCCAATGTCTTGGTGGTGTGTAACTCTGTATGAACACCAGAGAAAACTCAGAATTTTCCAGAGGGCCTTTTGGGCTCCTTCTTATGTGAGGAGGTCCAAGACTTGACATGGTGCTCACACTGTTCACACTCACACACATCCTCGCGCTCTCACAACAGTCAGTGGCTGTGTGTGAGTGGCTGCGGCCTTCTGTTCTGTGGGGCTCTTAGTCCCAGCTGGCTGGCTCCATGCATGAAGCACCCCACACAGTGGGGGGTGATAGGCAGCATGGCTGTAGAACAAGTGCACTCGTGCCTGAGGTGGGAGGATGTGATGACGCGGCCCCACACAGCGGGAACTCAGGCCTTTAAAAAGCCCAGGAAACAGCCTCAAAGCAAGCGGTGGTTCCACTGGAGGAAAGCACACCCAGGTCTTACAGTAAAGAAGCCAAACTGTCTGCTTCAAAGAGAAAAGGCAACATCCTGTCACAGGCCATGCTCTGGCAAAAATGTAAGTGGGTTTGGCCGTGGCTGTCAGAGCCAAATAAACAGAGGCAGAGAGGCTCTGGGAGATCACCTGTTGGCCTAGAATTTGGGAGCTGGTGGGTAAATGAGGCAGCAGGGTCTGGGTTCCAAAATGGGGAGCAGGGAAGAGGTACACCTGAGGGAGAAAACAACCTGTTAGAAGTGATGCTGATTTTCCAGACTGGAGGGAAACTTGTGTTCCCAAGATGGGACAGCTCATCACATCTCCGCCCTGTGCATGAATCACTGTGAATAAAGGACAGTTTATGATTCATAAGATAAAAGCCAGATGTGACATGGGTTTGGGGCTGGGAGGGGAAACCATGCAGTTCTTCACATGAAGAACTTTGTTTTTATAGGCAGCTTTTTCACCCCCCCCCAGGTGTAGGCCTGTTTCTCGCTGAGTTGCTTAGCTTTCTATCAGAGGTGATTTGTTTCTGTGGATGCATTTGGGATTAGGTGGAAACCTGCTTGTGTGGGATTAGGTGGAAACCTTCTGCCTCTTGTGGCTCCCATTCTGTGAAGGCTTGTATATCCCACTGCAAAGGGGTAGCAGGTTTGTCATTAACCTTGAGTTTTATCCTTGAAGTCAAATGGAACAACTGTGAACTTTATTTTCCATTCTGCTGATTGAAGGGAGATTCAAGTTATTAATAATTGAAGTGATACAATCGACAACATTCATTGCTGTCTTGAGGTAAACATAGTTCTTTCAGCAAGAAGTTTTGCCCAGAATTGTTCTATGTTTCCTTTTAAGGTTCTTAATCTTTTTCAATGCCCTTTGATAAGTTTAGGTATAACTTACCTTATGTAAACTTACTATAAGAAAATCTAGATTTACAGAAAAAATACAAGGTATTAATTTTTTAAAGGGATAACTGAAAATATAAACTTTATTAGTTAAAATGTAACTGGTAAGTACTACTTCATTTTGTTGTTGTTTGCTTCTTGTGGAAAATCTCAGAAAGTGAGTTTGTTAATGTGTGAGTCATAGGAGTAAAAATTTCTCAGGTTATTAAGTCCCATAGATATTAGAAAGATGCATTAAAAATAAACAGAACTGAACTTGAATATGGACTTGATAGTTATGAGTCCATAACTCATTATTGTAAGATAATGAGGAATACCCTACCAGAAGGAAGATGGAGCAGGATCCCATCTCTGGAAGCAATGGGAGCTGACATCACTGGAAAGGCTATGTCAGAGTAGATGAAATATAATGGCTTTATAGGGGGATTCTAAGTGATCATATGCTTTTTCACATACAGCTGAATCATTTGGGTTTTGTGTGAACTCCTTTGTTCAATTCTTAGGGTTTTTTACCCGTTTAAAATGAGGATAAAATAACTCCTTTTTACAGAGCTGGCCTTCGTAAGTGATAGTGTCACCAACAGGATGCTAACAGCTCTGATTCCTTTCAGCATCTGAGTTTAGGATACTTTACTACATACCCAGAATGCCATGTCCTCTTCTTTGTTTTCTTTTCATGTCTCCTGAGAGATGAATAGTTTTTTTTTTCTTTTTAGAAAAGAGGCTGTTGGAGAACATGCTTTTATACACACCCTAGAGCCACAGATAGCAAAACTCCATTGTAAAAGAGACCACATTGTGAATTCATTGGTGGGATGACTATGGTGAACATTTCCACATGTCCAGATGAGTACACATGGAAATTCTCTTTAGTTAAACTTTTAGAGTCTTAAAGAAAATTAGGAAAGGCCTCACACACTGGATCTAGGCCTTTCTCCTAGACCCAAGTTGTGGGTTAGGGCGCCCAAATGACTATACCCTGTGGGAAAACTAGTGAAAACAGGGCGGCATCATCAACCCACTTAGAATCACCCCCATGGAAGGGCAAAGTTTGAAATCAGACACCAAGAGCGCTGAAAAGGCACTTTCTTTTTTCAGAAAACACCCTTGAGGCATGAGCTGAAATGACTGTACCCCAGGTTCTGGAAAGGGTTAAGAAAACATTTACTTTGTAAGTGTAGCCTCCTCCCTACCTGGCTCATGACCCCTGTTTGTGGACTTAATGTGAACACAGGTTTTGGCTAAGATCAGAGATAATTGACAGAGCTGAGAGATACCAGCACAGAGAAGTGGATCTTCCTGACCATGAATTTCAGATGTGCTTAGCCAGTCAATTGGATAAAGAAGTGATTGGCCTGCAGATTTTCTCCCTGGGTTCTGTACTTGGTCCTCTCAGTCCATGTAAGTGAGAATTAGCATCCATCCAACAGTAATAGTACAGTAGAAATAGCATGGATGTCAGAGCAAGACAGAGCTGGGTTTGACAGCTGGCTTGACAATTGAGTTATCTCTTTTTTCATATTCCTTAAAATCTGAAGATGAGGATTCTAATGTTTTCCTCACTGTAAGAACTAAAGTGGAGAATATTGGTAAAGTGATCTTTAGTTCCCTTATAAGCAGTGACAGTGGTTGTTAGTGTCTTCGTACTGGACGTTTCTGTCAGCCTATTGACTGATCAGGGTTATGTCAGTTTCCTTCTAGTCTATATCCTTTTATGACACTTTAAATAGAATAATTAAAAGTCCTTATAAAATTATTCTTGAGGCACTGGGAAGGTGGTTCAGTGGTGAACTGCTTGCCTCACATGCATGAGGCCTTGGGTTCGATTCCTCTATGCCATATAGGCCCTGTGGCTCAAATGGTAGAGTGCTAGCCTTGAGTTGAAGAGCTGAGGGATAGTGCCCAGGCCCAGAGTTCAGGCCTCACGACCGACCCCCCCCCCCCAAAAAAAATCTTGAGTGATAGTATCTAGGGTCTAAACCAAAGGTCTGCTAGTACAGTTCATGTACCAATGTGGGCCTGCTGCCTGTTTTATAAATAAAGTTTTATTGAAACAGCCATGTCTATTATTTGTGTATGTTTAAGGCATGTTTCAATGACAGCTGAATAGTTGGAACAGAGAATGTACAGTACACAAAGCCTAAAATAATCACTATCTGGCTAGTTATAGGAAAGGCTGGCTAAGCTCTGGTCTTACATGATTTGATTAGTACTTTAGACATTTATTTCCCCAGATCACTTAGTATCCTGGGCTTGGACAATGTTAGCATCAGTTGTAGATAAGATAATTAGAAGATGATTTGGTCAGTGCTTAAAATGAATTCAACTGAACCTCTTCCTTAAAAGTGATAGAATTGTGTGCAATAAACTTGACAGTCTTGATAGAGAGAGGATGGATAGACAACTGCATTTCATTGTTGTTCCTTGCATTAGGAAAAGATCTACAAGATAAGGAAAAACAGCTTAACTGATACTCTTCAGTTGTCTGGTTGGCTAGCGACTGTGGTATATCTTCACTATAGTGCCTAAAGAGGCACCTTTGGAACGGGAAATGGTTATCAGATTTTAATGGCACAGATGGGAATTTGCTTCCACAAAACTTGAACATAGCCAAGGCTTAACAAATAGATAAATTAGGGTCTCAAAATTCTCATTAGCACAAAACACTGCACTAAGGATTTATGCTAGGATTCCACTAAATAGGACACATTTCTAGGGCAACAAAAGAGAAAATGTGAAATACTTTCTGAACCTGAGAATCTCTTGCATAAATTCAGAGGCATTTATGAACAAAAAGTAATTTTAAATACATGGACAACCTCTAATATTTCTGCTCTGGTTGCAACTTTTGCTTATTTAATGAGCCCGATAAACACCTTTACTTCTTACCAAGTTTATGCATCAATTCAGTGGTCCATGATATTAAGGACAAATAGAATCCTAAGGAGAGACATAAATTCACAAGCACCCTTTTCAGGTGAAATCAAGGCCATATAAAGCATACAGATTTAATTGGCAAAAGAGCAGGTGTTTTTCAAGGTTTATATTTTACTTCCTCCTTCTTATATTTACCAAAGAAAAATGCCAAATTTATCCCCCCCCCCATACTCCAAAAGTTACTGAGTCAGAAAAATATAAAACTCTCTTCCATTTCACACCTGGAAATCTGCCTTTTGTGTAAAAAAAAAAAATCAAGATTATCTATGCTCATTCACTAAATGTCTGAATGTTTGATTCATTAGCAAGTTCTGTAAATATTTGCTTTTAACTTTCCCATTACAAAGGGTTTTTTTCTTTCTGACTTCTTCCTAAAGAAATTTATTTTTCTGGCTAACTGAAGATGTCCATCAATTTGTCGTGCTAAGCCAACAAAAACAAACTTGGTTGATTGATTATGATCGTTATTATAGTTTTCACATTCAAGAAATATTTAGTAATATTCTAGTTTTCTCATTTTTTGAAGGAATTTCTTGACGAAAATGAAATTGGCTGGCACAAGGGGAGATTCTCTATTTTCTTCCCCCATTGGTCATGTGGCTTGAACTCAGAGCCTGGATACAGTCCCTGAGCTCTTTTTGCTGACGGTTAGTGCTCTACCACTTTAAGCCACAGTTTCACCCCCAGTTTTTTGGTGGTTAATTGGAGATTTTACAGATTTTCCTGCCTGGGCGGGCTTTGAACCAGGATCCTCAGATCTAAGCTTCCCGAGTCGCTAGGATTATAGGCATGAGCCACGAGCACTCAACTGAGTCAAAATTCTCTGAAGCTCTCTTGTCCTGGTTGAGGGAGACTTTACTCTTGCCTGCCAGAGAAATGAACTGTGCATTCCAGTCTACAGATAATAAGATTTGAGTCTTTGGCCAGCCATTCAATCCCTGTGGGTCTCAGATGAAATGAAACTACCCTTTTACTTACTAAGGAGACTGAGCTTGTTTGAAGTTCTTTTCCAGTTCTAATTTCTGAGTTTTTCCAAGTGCTTATAAAATATATTTTAGAACAATATCCTTAATTTGATAGCAGGGATTCTTCCATCTGCTTAGAGCAGCCTTGGTGACACATTTCAATGCTTTGGGGAGATTAAAGGAATAGTGATCCACTTGTCCCAATCCAAAACTTTTGGTTCAATTTCCTCTGGCATTGAGATTTCTAGATTATTTTCCTGGGTGATTCTAACATGCAATCAAGGCTGAGAATTCCTATCTAAAGATTGAAATCAGTAGAACCTAATATCTCTTGTCTTTATCCTTCTGATAGGGGTGATGGGTACTTATTTGGCGCCATACGATCTATCAAATACTATGTTGGAAAAGTTTAGATTACATTTGGTTGCTACTGGAGAGACCTGACAGAGATTTAGCTAAGACAGTAATATACTGTTTCTGACCTAAAAGAAAGTTAATAAGAGGTTATTCAGGATTCTAGGTAGTTCAACAGTGTCACCAATATTTCAAGCACCTTTTGTCCTTCCTGTCTGCTATTCTTGGTGTGTGGCTTTGTCTTCAAGGTTTCTTCATAGCAGTCACTTTAACTTTTGGGCTACGTCTGTGATCTTCATCATATCTTCAGACAAAGAGAAAGCAAAAAAGAAGCAAAAAATATGCTTCTCTATCACTGCTGCTTACCCCCTCTCACTTTCCACCCTCCAATGCATAACCTCTTCTGCCAGCTCATGGCTACTCCTAGCTATAGGAGAACAACAGAATTGTTTAGCTGGGCATATTGCCATCCTCCATAAAGCAGGGCTTGTCAAAAAAGGGACAAAGCAGATGTTGGGTGTGACAACTGATGATCTTTGCCATACTTTGAATGCACTATTTATTTCACTTCATCCTCATAACAACGCCGTGGCATAGGCTCTGTTATTGGGCCTTTTTCAAAGATGAGGAAAATGAAGCTTAAGGATTACACTAGCAACTCACTCATAATGACATTTATTCTAAACCAGACATCACGAATGGACTTGCCAAGCTGTCCTGTTTCCCTGTCATGAAGTCTGACTCCTTTCTGGGCTTGGGTGGTGTTTTCTGACTCCTTTCTGGGCTTAGGTGGTGCTCTTTGTAGAAGCTCAAGCCTTCCATGTTAGATATAGGCAAAATGAAATGCATCAACCTGTGGGTACTTGTTCAGCTCTTGAGAACTCCATTTTGATGAGATTAACTTGTGTTTCAGCTTACTTATTGAAGATGCCCTCCATTGTCCTTTGCAGCCATCTTGGAAGAGATCAATGCAAGGCTCAAAGAGGGATTTGGGGTTCCTATTTAATAACTCGGTCTATCAGATTCTCAGGCAACTCTAATGGAAGTCTGCACTGGAAGCCACTGCTTCTTCTTCATTGGGATTTCCTTCTTCCTGAACTTTATAGATTTTGGAAAGAGTCAGGTGTGTGGAGAACAAGATATAGTGAGTAGAATTTTATTTGGAGTTAAAGAGGGGTATCTTTGTTTGCTGCTAGTAGTTTAAAATCTTAGCTTCTGGGTCTAGTGGTCCCAAGTTTGAGTCCTACACTTATGATTGGTTGGGTGTGTGGTACTCACAAGTCCTATTACCTCTTCCTGTTGCCATCTCCTTATACACCAAGGGTATGGTTTTACCTTTATAGGATTATGGTAGGTACTTACTACTGTGCTTGATATTAATCAAATACCCAATATATAGAAGTTATTATTATTACTTTCTAATGTTTTCTCTCCTTCTGCCTCTGAGGATAAAGGTTATGTGGGCTAGTTATAGATTACAATTTGTATGGTCTCTGAGTTCTGTATTTCTTGTGAAATGACAGGATGCATGTTAATGGTCTTGTGATTCATAATAGCACTTTAGTCATCAGTGTCATGGCTGATGCTGATTGCTAAGCTGACCATTTGGTGCCTAAATTAGCCATGACCTTCCTACCACCTCTGTGAGATAAGTTTGTATTGACTGGGAAATTGGTGTTTGTGTTTTAATTCACAAGATTGGACTGAGGTGTTTATACGTTAATTGTGAGGAGAATGACACTTGAAATATGCAAGAAATAGCACTAATGATACTGAAAACTGAAACAACAATGTGCTGCCTTCTTTTTTTAGTAATGGTTTCAGTAATACCACTTTCTGGGAAGAGCTGGTAGCCAAAGAATTACAAAATAGAACAATCCACAGGCCAGGTGTGGGACCTAAAAGGATTTGACCACTCTTTAAACAATCTGCATTACTTTTAAATACACTGGAAAGAGCCATACATTCAAATGGAAGAGAATTACTATTGTTAGACTTTCATGGGACCTAGAAGTACCGAGGGGAAAGAAAAGAAAGGAAAAGAAGAGGGGAAAAAGAGTTGAAAATAGGAGCAAGGCTTAACTTTGGTTGAAAGCCACAACAACTCAAGAAAGAAAGTCATAAAGAGAAAATTAATGGTCCTCATCCTCTTATTGCATGTATTTGCCCCTATGTGCATTGATTCAATCATAAAACTACTTTTATCTTGATAAATCAAGCCATAAAATAAATGTTATGGAACATAAAGCTATGGATGTGAACGCTGAGGAACAATTCATTGCTCAGTTTTTGGAACACAGAAGCATCTTAACATTGGGAAGAAAATTCTAAGACTTCTAGGCTGATGCACATAATTTTCCTGTCGTAATCCTCTCTATTTGAACCAAATCTACTGCAGAACTCCAGTAGAAAAGAACAGCAGCAGTTTAGTAAATATCCGGAGTTAAAATTATTCATAACCTTCCCAATTTCCTTGCTTCTTTTTTTTTGCACCTACCAATACCATAAATATATTCTGGGGTTCTTCAGGTGATAGTTCATCACTCCAGTCACACCAATCCTTCACTGCTTTCAGTAAGATTCTTGATAACTAACCTCAGGTTCTTAGTTTACAGAGTGAATTGCTGTGCAGCACATTGCCTAGGTCTTTACGACACTTTGAAGCTTTTCAAGAAGGCCATCTTTTCAGTCTTTATGGGTTTCTTGTGAATAAGGACAAAATGACCAGTGTTTCTGTATTGGAGAGCAAACAGTCCTATCTTTTGCCCTTCTCTTTATTTCTTGCGCAACTTGCTTCTTATTTAGGCCTTACTGAATCAGATGAAGGTGGAAAGCAACCAAGCAAGCCAGATCCATCCCAATTGTGAAACAGATGCAACTCTACCATGGTTTATAAGTCTAGATCTGTTTGTGCAATTCTTTTGATTAAAGTCTATATTTCCTACTCGAGTTCAGTGACTGATCTACCAGGGGCTTCTTGGTCTTCACCCCTATCTTGGGACATGGCGAATCTGAGCTAGGCACCCTTTCCGCTCCAATGACCCCCAGTTTCTGTAAAAGGCAGGCAGATGCAGCTGGTTTCTCAGGTTGGACTGTCATTTCAGTCAAAAAATACCCAAAATAAAACCTTGAGGGGAATTGTTTGAGCCTCTCAGTTCTCATCACTCCTCACGTGAGCTGAAGAGTGTTTTTTTGAGTGTGTGTGGGGTGGGCTCTCTTTACTCCACTGGGAAATACCATTGCTTGGGGGAAATGACAGTGAAGGGAGACAAGAGCAGAGCAAGGCAAGCCCAGGATCCAACTGCAAGAAGGAGGATGAAGAATCGCCCAGGTACCATTTGATGACTGACTACTAGTGCCTCTCAGAGTAACAAATAGGATGTTTCTAGGCCAGGAAAAGCAGATTGTAGGCCAGGAATGAATTATGTTTGGACTCTGAGGTCCTGAATTTGGTTAATACCATTACACATGTTGGTCAAGTCACTGAACATTTCTGAGCATCTCTCTGTCTCTCTCTCTTTCATCAGTCAAAGCAGGGGAGGGAATGGAATACTTATCTATTTCAGAGGTTGTAGCAAGGCCTCTTATGAAATTATTTGTGTCAAAGACTAAGTTGTAAGCCAAGTACGTGTAATTATGGTTATTTTGGAGTTCCTGGGAGTTAAGGCTAGGAAACAGATAGACCTTAGCCACTCATTTATTCAACATACCTGGTCTATATAAAGAAGAGCTGAATCCAGCATTCTTCCAGGCTCTGTGGTACAGAAGTTTTGAAAGGAGAGTGATTTTTTAATCTTTCAAAATGGCTGATGTAGTTGATTATGTCTTGAAGCTCACTAGAAAGAGTTTTAAGTTGACAAGACTATTAAGATGGGATGGAAACATGATCATCCTGAATCACAACCAGTCTTTAGAGGAGTGTTCTTAATTGTGGTTCAGTCTGCTACCTGCCCCAGTGGCTCACGGGAAATCAGAAGAGAATAATGGCTGGTAGCAGGGTCTTGTCCAAGTTCCTTGGGTCTTAGTATAGAGAGTAAATGTCTGTTGTGCATTAAAGTCATCCTAAAAGAAAAGTTACTGGTGACTAGTGCCTGGCAACCTTCTTTGACTAGCATCTGCACTGTGGCATGCAATGTGGTTTGCATGGGGTTATTAAATAAACAAGTACAGACAATTTTGCCTATTTCCTCAGAGATATTTTATTGTGTCTTCATTAGAGCATCATACTCATTTAAATCAGTAGATTCCTCTGATCCCTTAGTTTGCTGCAGAGTGAGTGCTGATTCCTGCCCACACGGCCAAGGCTCTGTGTGAGGTGACTGCACATGGCTTGTCTCTGTCATGCTTTGCACCCTCCAGGGGAAGGGCAGCCGCAGAGCTCTTATTTTTGTGCTATGTAGCATGTCTGGGTGTGCAGCAGGGGGAACTGAAATATACTCTTCTGGCTTTTTATACTTTTACGTTTTTACATTGCTCGTTTTGGAAAAGGGAAGCCCTCATTAGGGTTGAATTTATTGATTTGCTATAAGTGAGTGCCTTTGTTTCATCCTTCCTGAAACTCTACTGGCAACAGATGGACAGTAGGAAAGAAAGGCGATATGGTGAACTTCTCAGCCCCCAAACTGGAGATTCCTGTTGAAGTCCAAGAGTTCATGTTCAGGTAGACAGATTTTTCTAGGTGATGGACATTTGGGTGCCTACAAGTATTTACAGGGTCCTCAGACCTCAACAGAGTTGGTGAGAAGTCTCCAGGTTTTGTGGGTGTGCTATCCGTAGCTGCAAATTGCTCGTCTTTAGGAAACTGGCTTTTCATCATCTTGGCTGCTGTATTATTATTTTGATCTCTGTTTGCTTTTCTTTGGATATTTTTTTCAAATTATTACTTAAAGATCTTTCTTTAGCCGGGCACCAGTGGCTCACGCCTGTAATCCTAGTTACTCAGGAGGCTGAGATCTGAGGATTGCAGTTCAAAGCCAGCCTGGGCAGGAAAGTCCATGAGACTCTTATCTCCAATAAACCACTGGAAGTGACTCTGTGGCTCAAGTGGTAGAGTGCTAGCCTTGAGCTAAAGAGCTGAGGGACAGCGCCCAGGCCCAGAGTTCAAGCCCTAGAATGGAACAACAAAAAAAAAATCTCTTTTTGGTGATATTTGGGATTAAACTCAGGACCTTGCACTTACTAAGCAAGCACTGGATCTCTTGAAGCCATGTCCTCAGCCCTTTTTCTTTGGTTACCTCTGGGATATATTTTGCATATATGCCTGGTCCAGCCTGGACTTTGATCTACCTATTAGCACCTTGTGTAGCTGGTATGACAAATGTGCTCCATCATGCCCAGGTGCTGTTGGTCAAGATGGGTATTTCTAACCTTTTTCCCAGGCTGGCCTCAAATCATGATCTTCCCTATCTCTAATTCTGAGTAGCTGGGCTTATAGGCATGATCCCTTATGCTTGGCCAATAGATTATTTTAATAATTTCATTTAAAAACATTCCAGTTCAATTGTGTTAAAGTGAGGTTGGTTCAGGGATCTAGCAGCCCCAAGGTGAGGCAGCACTGATTTTTGACAAGCTCCTCCTTTTAGATTTGTATTTGGAGCTCAGTCCTTGTGCTGGAGGCAGTTGGGAACCCAGTATTTACCATACAATTAGAAATGTCAATCATTGCTTCACATAGTTTGGTATGAAAGGCACTAAAACTTGCAAATCCAATTGGCTGTTGGACTCTTTGGGGAATTGTCCTGAGGCTTTGGATTCTGATATTTCATGGGTCCTGTGCAAAGACACTCAAAAGCATCCTTAACTCTTGTCCATGCGTGTGGAGTCAGTTACAGGGCTCCTTAGCAGCTGGTGGTAGACACAATGTCTCAGGGACCTTGGGAGCTATAGGAATTTTTGATGCATTCGGAAGAGATGCAGACCTCTGCATAGGTCTGCCTGTGCTCTGTTGTGTCAAGGTACATCTGCTGTCACTTGGATTCCAGAAAGCCAGGCATTAGAGGGTGTGATACCTTGTGCTTAGAGCACCTCTCTCAAGCTCTCTTTGTTCATTGATTTTTTTTAAAAACAACAGGAGGCAGGAAGCCCTCACTTGACAAGATCCTGGAAATGCCCAGTGGTTCTTTTCTAGCCAAGTATGTGGTGTGTCCATTTCCTGGGAAGGAGTGGAACTGAGATGCCTCTGGGATCTTCCCACAAGTGGACATGTGAATCACAGCAAAGTCATCATAGATGTTTTTGCTTATGATCTGGATGGAGAGGTGTACATGTGGGATTGAGCCTTTCTTGTTCCCCAGCTAGATTAGAGCCCTAACATAACCCCAAGCCTCAAGTTTCTCCAAGTATATGGTGTCTCAGATTGTACCCTGTGCCTATGAAATAGCAGGAAACTTAACTGGAGACAAGTATAGGATAAATAATATGGCTGTAAAGAAAACTGATGTGGCCACAGATGATTCTGAGAAGAATGGAGCCATGTAAGGAGTGATCAAAGTAATTAAATCAATCTGGAAATATTTTACCAGTCAGCAACAATCCAGATTTGATTTTTGGCTTTCAATTCCATTGTCATTATTGCCTAGAACAAGGATAAAGGTGTTCTTAGGGTACAGGTACTAGTTTGTCTCCTCTTGATATATACTAAGCCAACCTGAGTCTCACAAGTTATAACAGTCATCATACTGGTGACTGTCAGAAATTGCTGCCACATTAGGCTACAGCTGGGGTCTGTGTAATGCACTGATACCACTCAGATACATGGTAAGTGGAACTTATACAGAAGCAAGGGCTTGGGGGCTAAAGGCATGTGTGAGAAATAGCTGAAGGTAAACAAATGCATAGTGAGGTTTAGAAATGCTCAAGATATTCAGAGATAGGATGTATGGGGTACTTAGATTGCTGGTGGTGGATAACATACATGAGTATGCATTAGCTCACATACACTTAAATTCATACTCTGTTCCACAGTCTTTGGTAAGCACTTTCCATGTAGTTTCCAATGCCCCACAACACACATATTGTTATGATCTTCATTTTATAGGTGAGAAAATGAGCTTCATTTTATAGGTAGACTGTTAGTGGTAAGTTTCATTACAAGGCAATGGAAGGACCACATTTATGCTGCTGGTGACCAGAAGGCAAGTTGGGTAGGAGAAAGAAAAGAAGGGTGGAAATAGATGGAGGGAAGAGAAGAAAAATAACACATGTACAGTGTTTGCCATATGCTGAACCTGCCCTTGGGAATTCCCCATGTATTATTCCCATTAATCCTCATACTAATTGTGTGAGGGAAGAGCTATTACTAAGAGCTATTAAGGCCCCACTCATTAAATAAATAGGAGAATTCACTACCAGTGAGCAGCAGCCCAGGTTTGATTATAGGTGTTTTTGGATCCCAAGACCATTGTCATTTCTGCTTAGAACAAAGATAAAAGTGATACCTGGGCACAGATATTAGATTGGCTCCCCTTGCTATATAATATACAAGCCTGAAATCTCTGAGGTTATAATAGTTACCTAGTTGGTGACTGTCATTACTGGTTCATTGCTTAGCTTCTTGGTTTGATCACAAGATCCACCAGGGCAGGGGCCACCTGCATAAAAGAATGAATACCGGCAGAGACCGGTAGGAGAGAGAGTGGCAGAGACCACCTGTTATGACAGGGGAATTTAAAAGGAAGGTAACTCCTACTGGGATGTGGCAAACAGGTTGAACTGTTAAATTGGGGTGCTTCTAATTCACCTTTAGAATCACTGGAGAAATTTTTAGCCATATTGAGTCCTATATCAGACCCCAGCATCATACTCCTAGGAGCAGAGCTCTGGGCATCTGAATTTTGTGTCACTCTTTGGTTGAATCTATTTCATGGCCAGGTAAGGAACCCCTGCAGATGGGTTTGAAGGCTAACCTGAGAAACGGGGTCCTGACTCACACCATCTGTCTCTAGGGTTTACTTTTCAAATCCTGCTGGTGGTAGCCAAGCCTCTCTGCCTGCTAGACTTCTAGGCCAGGCCGTGCAGGTGCCTAGAGCCCAAAATGAAGTCTGATATAGAATCAGGAACAAAACCTTATCAACTGAGTATTTGCTGAGCAAAGTTCAGCTCAAGTAGAGCTGTGGATCCGGGTTTCACAGATACCCAGGCTTCCGGAGGACTTTGATTCAGAGCTGGGTCTCTGGGGACCCTTATCAGTGGATGATAATGAGATTTCTATGTGAGCCGTAAAGACTATGCTTTTGGCCTCCCAGACCTAACCCTTCATTCCAAGGGGCCAGGTCCAATTTGCATCTGCACAGGAAGATTGCAACAGGACAGCCTTGGCTAGTTTGGTGTGCTTTCCCAGGCCAGAAGGGCCTGAGCTCTGCCTCATATTTTGGTTGGTACATTGGTTTCTTGTCTTTTGCAACAACTGGGGAAGGAAATCTCCTAGCAGTAAAGTGGCCCCAAGACACACGATGAGCATTGGGCATTTGTTCTATGTCCTGGGACTCACAAGAATGTCGAAGCCACTGGCTTCAGCCCATTCATTCTAGAGGTCCAGGAGAGTTGAGGGGAAGGTGAATGGAATCACATTCAAGGAATCACCCAGTTGATTAATCAACAATAATTACTTGGTGAGCCTCTTCCAAATGAACAGGCACCTTGGGAAGATAAGACAGAAATAAGGTACAACAGCTCATCTTGAGATGTTCCTAACTTAGTTATAAACTAGATTCAATATCAATATCAAAATGGATAATTACTACACAGCAGGCTGAAGATACATTGGATGCTTGCTTGCTCCATTTGCCTTCCATATAGGAAACTCCGGTTCTATCTCTAGCACCAAACCAAACACACACACACACACACACACACACACACACACACACACACACACACACACACACACACACACGCGCACACACACACACACACACACCAAATTTACAGAAAGCTTGCTCTGTACTTCACTTCTCATTTACCATGTCCAGTGACTCCTCACAACATTCCTTTGACAAGATATTGAAGATTCACAAGCATAGAGAGGCTTAGTAACTTGCCCAGGACACACAGTTAGATGTGTCAGGGGCAGGATTTGTTTTTTATTTTATTTTTATTTTTATTTTTGGGTCCGGTCATGGGGTCTGAACTCTGGGCCTGGGTGCTGTCCCTCAGCTCTTCAGCTCAAGGCTAACGCTCTACCACTTGAGCCACAGTGCCACTTCCGGCTTTTTTCTTTATGTGGTGCTGAGGAATCGAACCCAGGGCCTCAGGCATGCAAGGCAAGCACTCTGCCACTGAGCCACCTTCCCAGCCCCAGGGGCAGGATTTGAAGCCTGTATTCTCTGCTCTTACTGCTACCTTGTCCTCTGCTGACATCTATGTGAATATCCATAGATCTATGGGTGCTGGGGAAGTTGGGGATGTAGAAGCCTATAAGCTGCAAGGTGATAAGAAAGAAGAAAATCCTGGCTATGAAAAATGGCCAGAGGGGCTGGGAAGGTGGCTCAGTGGTAGAGCGCTTGCCTTGCATGCCTGAGGCCCTGGGTTCGATTCCTCAGCACCACATAAGCAAAAAGAAAAAAGCCGGAAGTGGCGCTGTGGCTCAAGTGGTAGAGCACTAGCCTTGAGCTGAAGACCTGAGGGACAGCACCCAGGCCCAGAGTTCAGGCCCCACGACTGGACCAAAAAAAAAAAAAAGAAAAAAAAAAGAAAAATGGCCAGATATACGCATGACCTTGGAGAGAGGTACACATGGGCCTTTTTGTGGGACCCAGGGTTTATGGAGTTAGGGTACAAGCTGGTCAGAGAAATGGGTTCATATCCCATTGTGAAGCCTTTTTAATTCTAGACTGAAGGGCTTTGACCTTCATTATTTGAGTGTAGGGGAGTCATGGAAAGTTTGGGTACAAGAAGAGTGACAATACCAGGGGAAATACTCTAGTAATCTTCAAGCCAGAACAGACAAATCCTGGAGGAAATGGGCACTGGGTGTTAGGGATCTGTCTGAGAAGGACCATGGATCCCAGTGACGTCACTTTTCTCAGCCACAGCTCCAGAGCAAACCCCGGTCCCACCCCGGCCATACCAAGGTGTCCGAGTGAAGGAGCCAGTGAAGGAGCTACTGAGGAGGAAGCGCTGCCATGCCAGCAGTGGGACAGCTATCCCACCAACTGCGGTGAGAGTGTCTGTGGCGTGTGTGTGTGTGTGTGTGTGTGTGTGTGTGTATGTGTGTGTGTATGTACATGTATGTGGAGGTGCATGAGCTTGTGCATGCATGCAGGTGGGTATGAGCTTGTGCACATGTTTGTGCATACATGTGTGGGTAGGAGAGTGAGGGTGGCCTCTGTCAGACCGAAGGGTACTTCTTTGTTCCAGGGGACGCCCCCGACTGATACTGTGAAGATGGGTCTAGATTAGTTGGTGATTCCTTGAAGTGGGATAAGACAGAGTGGAACTGGTTCACTTAGCTGGTTGAACAAGGCTATTGTCAAGTCCTATGGGAGCCAGTGATACACACCCTGGTGGGAGTTGGGTTCCCTCTGGGAAGAGGAAGAAGCCAGTTCCTTAAGTGCACCATCTTTTTGCTCAATGGAAACACAAATTCTTCAAAAGTGCAGGTCATGATGGTTGGTGTGAGTGCTGGGGCGATTCTCCTGAGCACTCTGCTATCCTGGGGCCCCTGGGATTTTATCCTGCAAATGCCTTGGCTAACCACAGGTCCTTGTCTTTCTCCTCTCTAGGTGGTGCTGCCCCACCAGCCCCTGGCGACTTACACTACAGTGGGTAAGAGGTCCCTGAAGCCCAGCTCTGTCCTAGGACCCTCATGGTGGCACCAGCAGTTCTGGTCATTTTCTTTCGTTCATTTTTGTTTTAATACCACAGGTCCTTCCTGCCTTGACTTGGAGGTCTCTGCTTCCACGGTGACAGAGGAAGGGGCCATGTGTGCTGGCTGGCTCTCCCAGCCTGCTCCTGCCACCCTGCAGCCCCTGACTCCCTGGACACCTTATACTGAGTATGTGTCCCATGAAGCCGTCAGTTGTCCCTACTCAGCGGATATGTATGTGCAGCCCATGTGCCCCAGCTACACAGTTGTGGGGCCTTCCTCAGTGCTGACCTATGCCTCCCCACCACTCATCACTAACGTCACGGTATGTCTTATGAAAGCAGAGCTGTGCCTACCCATGGTATCCTGTTAGAAACAGCTTACTCTATGACACTTTCCTCCTCCTCCTCCTCCTCTGTCTCTTCCTCTTCCTCTTCTTCCTCTTCTTCCTTCTCCTTCTCCTCCTCTTCTTCCTCCCTTCCACCTCCTCCTCCTTGTCCTTCTCTTCTTCCTCCTCCCTCTTCTTGTGATACTAGGGTTTGAACTCAGGGTTTTCAGGTTTTAAGCTCAGTGTTTTTCACTTGGGAAGGAGGCAAAGGTACTCTACTGCTTAGCCACACTTCCAGCCCCCACAAATTCTTCTTATGCCTGTCTGGTCATGTTTTGTGCAACTTGAGGTTGGAAAGCTCTTCTCCTGCCTCTCTTCCTGAACATCTCCAGCTCCTCTGTAAGCAGTGAGTCTTGGTTATGATGAGCTGCAGCTTTCAGTAAGTGAGGAACCAAGTGAGAGGTAAATGGGTGTCCAGCTGATAACTTAGAGAGTGATTGTGCACTTAGCCATGGGAATTGCTAGAAGACATGTAGGCTGAGTAAAAGGTGATATAACCTCTTAGAAAATTAGTTTTGAGTTATATCCACCTATAGGGTAATGTATTTGAGTTGTGACTGTAGTGTCAGATTGCCTTTGTCTCTAACTCTTTACTCACTAACCATGAGCCCCTTGGTTAGCAACTTGATCTCTCACTATAAAATGGAAATACTAACAAGAGGGTTGTTGGGATAGAATGAGCTAATTCATGTAGAACTATTTTGCACAGTCTTTCTGGCACTCAGGAAGCAGTAAATAAATATTAATTATTACCATTGTATCAAAGTGTGCCAGCAATTTGAACCATGGGCCACCACTATCAATGGCTAGGTAGGAATGGAAGTCCCGACCCCCAGGAATGAAGGAAGGGAGTCATAGTTTAATGTGAATGGCAACCGTATGTGACCATTAAGAACAAGACTCTTACAAATGTTGAGGGAAAAAAAGGCCTATGACATCAAGGGATCTTAAGTCCATTCCAGGGAAACTGTGGCAAGTAAGCTGAAGCTTCATGAATGGTTGCAGAGCCACCCTTGATGGCAGTATTTGCTTTGGTCCCCCAGGTCCCCTTTATTGTCCTCAGTGTCCAGTGTCTTCCCAAGGGACCTGCTCCCTACCTCCAGGCACCTTCCTGGCAGGCTTGTAGGAGTACACTCCACAGCAAACCAGCTTTTCAGTCTTGATGATATTAAGTAGAATCTTCCTCAGGTGACTCATTTCCATGTCAGAGGCCTGGAGTGGTGGACTTAGTGTTTGTCAGCCACTTCATTACTGAGGATTCTTTTCATTATTTATTCCCTTTGATTGTCACTACTTCCTGCTTTGAAAGGTTCTGTGTGTTAAACAAACTGTATTCATTAAGAAACAATTTATTTGTTTTGTCATGTTGTAAATTAACTCATCAAAGCTGGCTTGAACCAACAGTGATCACTACTGCTTTTAGAGATAAGACTTGTGTTAGGAGCTGGTTTGATGTATGATTCTCTCCCTGAGCAGGGAACCTGGGTTGGGAAGCACAAGCCTACACTGAAGGAGAGGAAGTGAAGCATGCACACTAGCTCCAATGGTGGGAGCCCTTCTTACTCAAGTGCTCCATTACTCCATGTAAAAACAATTTAAAACCTTGCTGCTCAAACTATGGTCACTATACCAGCCACACTGACATCCTGGGAGACTTGGTTAAACATGCAGAATCCCAGGCCCTTGAACTCTTGGACTAGAATCTGTGTTGAAACAAGATCCCTAGAGATCTGCACAAACTGTCCTCAATGACTAATGGTTTACTCTCAAAACACCATGGCAATTGGAGATGATAGGCAGGTAGGGATAGCAGGGGGAGATTTTTGGATTTGTCCCACATCTATTCCTGTAAGAGCTTCCACTTTGATCTACTTTTCTCAACTGTAAAAGCATACTAAGAACCCAGGCCTTGAATCTCTGGCGGGTTTGATTGCTTGGCTTCCCTGTGCTGTCACTACCAGAAGGGTGGAAAGTGATGGAGCTGTTCTGGTCCAGGAGGACCTCAGGATGCCAGAGTTACAGTGTGGAGCCACAACTCTCTTTTTGTGTCTGAGCAGGAGCGCAACCACCTGCAAGATACAGCTACTGGGTTGAATGACTGCATTTTCATAGATTTAAGATGCATGCACTTTTCACATGTTAAGATCTCTGAAATCAGGATGCATTTTATAGTCAATGAAACCTAGAAAATCCTCTCAAATTTTGCTCAGCCTTATGACTTCATTACTATTCCTGTCTTCTTTTACAGGTAAGCAAAAATGAAATTTCCAAGTTGGGAAGTAGTGTGAGCTAGGACATAGGACAGATAAGTAGTCAGTGGCAAATGAGGGACCCAGTTGAAATCTGTCTGTTTCTCCACTGAGGGTGTCCTGAGCCAGGAGAAAGGAGGTGGAGCTTCAAAGAGAAACCAGAGAAGGGCAGAGTTGAGGGGGAAGTGGAGATCTTTAAGAGACGGAGATAAGCAGGAGAGTATCCCAGGCCTGCTAACCATTGGTCCTCTGTTTCCCCTACAGACAAGAAGTGCCGCTGCACCCACCATGGGGCCCCAGCTGGAGGGCCCTGAGCACCAGACACCCCTCACCTATTTCCCATGGCCTCAGCCCCTTTCCACACTGCCAACTTCCACCCTGCAGTACCAGCCCCCAGCCCCAGCTCTGCCTGGGGCTCAGTTTGTCCAGCTCCCCATCTCTATCCCTGAGCCGGTCCTTCAGGACATGGATGACCCCAGGAGAACCGTCAGTTCCTTGACCATCGACAAATTGCTGTTGGAGGAAGAGGATAGCAATGCCTACGAGCTCAACCACACGCTCTCTGTGGAGGGATTTTAGGCTTGAAAATCCTTTTTTTCTGAATTTAGGATTTTTAAGATGATCCTGGAGGGAGCCCAGCTTCCATATCTGGGCTATACTTTCTACCCCCAACCACAGTCAGAGTCTTGCCTTTTCTCCCTTCTTTCTTCATTTTCTACATATTTTTCTTTCTTTCTTTCTTTTCCCCATTTCTTCTTCCAATTTTCTTTCCACGAGGTGGAAATAGTGTGATATCAACCATAATACTTTATGCCAACTGTTCACAAGTTGCTGTTGCATCTGGGAATAGTCCCCTTTTTTCTCGTGCCTGCTGCTTTGTGGTAGCAGTGCACTGCAGAGCTGTTCTAGGCTGTTACTCCCACTGTCATTTTGAGATGCATGGGGTGCTGGGTGGGGAACCAGCACTGCCAGAACCTCCTGGATGCGACCACCCAGGGTAGACCAGATGCCAGAGGCCTTGAGCTGTCAGTTCTTACAGTTGCTCTTTCTTTGTTCTTTGTAGCCTTGGTCGGATTTCTGTTCTGGACATCAACCTCAAGGGCTGGGACGCTGCACAATGCTGGGTTAGGGGTGAGGAAGGAACATCTGGAAGGGTAGGGGCAAAGTCAGCAAGAGGACAGAGGGTGAAGAGAGGGTGTGTGTGGAGGAGGAGGCTTGGGGGAGGAAGGCAGAGGAATCATCTGGCTCCAGCTTACTTGGTTACTAAGAAGCACATAAACTTGGGGGAAACTATTGCTTTCAGAGGTGGCTGTATAGCTGCTTTTGAGAATGCTTGCAAGGAAAGCAGAACTGTTGGAAATAGGATGAATGATCTCTTTGGCCATTTCTTCCCCTCTCCAGATCCTTCACCACAACCCCCTGAAGCCTCATAGCAAGGGTGCACTTGCTTAATGCTGTGAAGTGAGCTTCTTTTATATCTTTCATCATCTCTAGGCCTCCATTACGTAGAGCCAAGGCCACTTCTACACGAATACCACTCACCATCCTTTCCAGAGCCTCAGCTAGAGCACCCATAGTTTTCATTTCAAATTTTATGTTACTTTTGCTAGTGAAGCATTTAGACTTTTCAAGTCTCAGCTCTGATGGTGGTTGCAGGCGCACGTACTGGCACATTGCCTGCTAATGACACCCATGACCTCTACAAGGCAGACACTTGAGCTGTGCAATCTATATAGAATAAACAGACATTTTCCAGGAAATGACAGTTTCTTCTCTTTTTTTTTTAGTTATTTTATTTTTATTGAAAAGGTGATGAGCAGGAGTTTCACAGTTGCATAAGTCAGGTAATGAGTACATTTGTTTTTAATCATTGTTACTTCATCCCTCATCTCCCACTTGCCCTTCTCTACTCCCCTCCCCCCCAGTTGTAGGGTTTATATTCAACATAGTGACAAGTGAGTATCAATGTTGCATTAGTTCATCCTATGTCCTGCTGTTTCTGTACAGAAAACAAAAAGAAATGAAGAAAAAAAAAGAAAAACTATATACAGGACATGTTAAGAACCTCTTGTTCCCATATCTTGGAGTTCATGTTCATATGCTTCATTGTGTATGGTCCTATGCACAAAGCAATTAGATTATTGAGATCTCTTGTTAAGAATACCATAGACATATTCTAGTTCCTACAAATGAGGGATACCATGCAACCTACTTTTCTTTGGGTCTTGCTTACTTTACTTAATATAATTTTCAGGTTTTTCCAGGAAATGACAGTTTCTTTGATGTGTTTACATTGTTTTCCATGCCCTGGGTTTATTTTGATCCAAATTTCTTACTATCTGCTTCAAATCCCTGCACATTTATCTTTGAATTATTTTAATTCAGACATGTTTCCATTTCAAAGCCTTAAACAGAGTCTTGGATGATAAATTTACATCTCTGCTGGTAGTTATGGTGAGCAGTCAAAAGTTAGGGGAAAGCCAGACACTGGTGGTTCAGGCCTGTAATCCTAGCTACTCTGGAGGCTGAGATCTGAGGATCGCCCATTCATAGTCAGCCCAGGCAGGAAAGTCCCTGAGACTCTTATCTTCAATAAACCACCAGAAAACCAGAAGTGGCTCAGCGGCTCAAGTGGTAGAGCGCTAGCCTTGAGCTGAAGAGCTGAGGGACAGTGTTTAGGCTCAGAGTTCAAGCCCCATGACTGACAAAAAGTGGGGGGATCTCAGCCCTGTTTGATTAAAGGTTGATTTCCTATTTAAAAAAAAAACACTGTGCAAGATTTTCCATCTGTGTGAGGATTTGAGAATACACAGAAGCAACATCCACAAGGGAGCTCAAGTTGGTAGAACTAGCAAAGAAAATATTTTATGGATTTGCTAGGATCCTAATTGTGTCTTTTCCCCTTCTTTTTTTGAGGCTCAATGTCTTGGCTGTAGTTTAGTCCTTCTGGGTTTCTTCCTGGTTTATTCTGTAAGATGGAAACATTTTCAATAAAGATTTATAGACTTTTCTGTGCTGAAGAGTTTTGTTTCTTATCAGATTATTTCCCCTTAAGCTTCCAGTCCCTTGTCAGACAGTGTCATTAGAGGAAGAGCTTACACTAGTCTTGTTGATTTTGCAAATTGATCTGTTTCAGGAGGAGATAAAAGCAGTTGTTCCCACTGTGCCTGCTGCCTGTTTCTTACTGAGCATGGCCGAGTTAAGCTTGGTCTCCAAGAGAGTGGGGATCAGAAAGTTGGGAGAAAATCTTTTAATCTAATTGCTTTTCCTGTTATTTGTGTTACATGAATAATTTATCACAATGTTGGCTGTCTAGGGTTAAGTCCTACCATTGGCAGGTCAAAGCTGACTCTGAAGAACCATCAGTTAATGCCCTGGAGTATGTGTTATCATCTACAAATGAACCCATCTTTTAGGATCAGGAATCACAATAAAACAGAAGACAATCTCAACGCCAAGCTTTGGAGGAAGAGCTGTTTTGGAGTTGGGGGAGGGGATCATTTTCCTGATGAATTGCTGAGTGACAAAAAGAAAAGAAAAGCCAAATGTGGTGGCTCAAGTCTACAATCCCAGATACATGGGAGTCATATGTAGGAGGATCATAGTCAAAGGCTAGTCTGTGCAATCTGAACTCAGACTCAATCTGAAAACTAATTTAAAGCAAAAAGAGCTGGCAACATAGCTCAGGTGCCTGCCTAGCAAGCACAGAGCCCTGGCTTTAAATTCTAGTTGTAGTCTGGTAAGAGGGGGCAAGGAAAAGACAAAAAAAATCTGACAACCAAGTGGTTCCAAGATCCTGGACCTCAAACTGCACCCAATTCCAAATGAAAGTTTGAAGACATGTTCTAAAGCTAAACACAAGTTTCCTGACATCAGAAACCAGGGAGAACTTACTTTGTATTAATTGAATTCATTTTGGTTGGAGTCAAAGCTGAGATACACAATGATTCCTTGTTGACCTGAATTAAGTTGGGCGATTCTCTTATCACCTGCTCCTAAATATTGGTATGAATGTTTGCAAGCTGACTGATCACACTGGCGCTTCCTTTATTTGACTTATTGACGTAGACTGTTAGTTCACATGCTTTCTTGCAATGCTGGGTGGAAATATGGCTAATGTTCTTAATCTGTTTGTTAGTCTAACAGCTGTGGCTGCTGTGGAAGGTATTTTATCCATTTGACACATCTACATTAATTTTTTTATAAATTGACATAATTATATAGTCATGAGACATACAATGCTATTATGATTTGTGAATAGTGTGGACTGATTATCTCAAGTCAATACTTCAGATACTTTTTGGTGGTGAGAACATTTGAATTTTACTGTCATAGCAATTTTGAAATGTATAATACCCTATAATTGATAATATTCACCATATTATGAAACAGATCTAAAAAAAGTACCCCATGTTCTTCCTGCCTGAGATTTGATGGTACTTTTGACTGTGATCTCCCCATTTCTTCTACATTCTTGCTTCTGTAGCCAACACATTCTACTCTCTGCTTCTATGACTTTGAATTTTCTTTTAGATTCCACATGTAAATGAGAACATACCATATTTATCCCTCAACGCCTGGCTTATTTCACCTAGCATAATGTTCTTCAATTCTATCCACATTGTTGCAAATGAAAGGATTTCCTTCTCTTCAAGACCAAGAAGTTTTCCATTGTGAATATGTGAGTATGAACCCTTTCATCTATTGGTGAGTAATTCTGTTACTTGGTCATCGTGAGCAGTGCTGCAATTAATACCAGTGTGAGCATCTCCTGAGTATACTTCTCTCACATCTTTTGGGTAAATATTTAGAAGCAGGAGTGCTGGATTGTAGATCTAGTTTCAGTGTCTAAAGGTAACTCCATATAAGTTTTCTGTTCTAATTTGTATTTCCCCCAGAAATGTACAAATGTTTCCTCCTCACATTTCTAGCAACACTTGTTAATCTCTTGCTTCCTTGATAATAGCTCTTCAGAGGGAATGAGATGATATCTCACTGTGGTTTTAATGTGGCTTAAATAGTAATTAGTGACATTGAGCATTTTCCCCCATGTGTCTGTTAGCTATCAACATATATTTGTTTATGGAATGTGACATAGGCAGTCCTCCTGAATGATACTGATGTCTGCTTTGGATCTGTTTTTTTAATTTTTATTTTTAATCTATCTTTAAGTAGCTGTAAAAAGGAGTTGCTATTCAACAAAATAGTATGTGAATACAATGAATCTTGATCAGTGCCACCCTTTCATCATTCTGTCTTGAATCTCAAGCACCCAATTATTTTCTCTTTAAAACTTCCAAAGTTCTAAGTTTTTTTCTTTCTCTTCATTCATTCTTTTTTCTTCTTTGGCCTGTCAACTTTTAGATAGCTCTCTCTGACCAAATTCTTTTTTTCTGTTGATCTATCTTGAATATTTTAAATTTTATTGAGTATTTTTTTAAATTTAAGGATTTCTGCTTGATTGTTTAAACAGATTTTTTCCCTTTTTGTTTTTCTCTGTTAAAGAATTGAATATTTTTCAAGCTCATTGAGTTTTCAGAGAGTTCTTCCATTTTGTTTAGTATCCAGTCAATTTCTAGCATGCTATTTTGAAGCAATGGTTTTATGACTGCTCTTGATGTTTGTTGGCATGCAGCATCATTCAAGCATTGAAGGATTAGGCATTAGACATTGATTCCAGACTTCAGATTCTATGAGTGTGTGTCTGTGTGTGAGCCCATCTTTCTAGAAATCCTAGGTATACTCATAATTATACTGAGTGTGCAGTCATTTGCATCATTTCAGCACTGGATGGCACCCACATCCAGATTTGGTAGGAATCTGCTGTTGGTGTGTTTTCACTGTTTCAGCACTAGGGGGTGATCCAAGCCCAAGGTTACCTTAACTTTATGATTGGGTTGTTCATGAAGAACCAATCTATATAGTTACTATTACCAATAAGTAATCGTAATGACCAGAAGTACCTAGAGAGTGTAGTTCACCTCCATAAGTCCTTGTGGGGCAGGTATAGAGACAGATACCTCACCCAGAGGTCCTGGCCTCTGCTCAGATACTATAGTATTTTGCTAAGCTTGTGGTAGAATCACCATCCTTCAGTTCTTACGTTGCAGCTCTGGCCACAAATGCCACCTAGCTGTGTTACACACTTACGAAGACTGGCATAGTCCTGGGAAAGAACCTACACCAGATCAATAATGCTATGAGGTGCTTGTTGCTGATGTGAGTTCATGGTCCAATACTACTGAGACCAGCCACAGGTAAATGCTGGCTAGAATTGAAGCCCTAGTAGTCTAGGGGCTACATGTCTTTCCTTGGCACAGGTGCTGCTCCAGAGACTCCATCTTCAATTAGACCTTACTTCATTAGCCATTATAAAAGTAGTTTGGTGCATTTAAAACTGTTCAGCTTGGTGTGGCTATACAATTCACTTTTGGGCTTTGACTTTGCATTGCTTATGGTTCTAATAGCTTTATTTTGTAGATTCCTTAGGATTTACCTATTAATATTTTTTGTCTGACCAGAGGCTTCTTTCTTCCTTTGCAAGCTATATTTAAATTTTTTCCTTTTCTTATTTTATTGCATTGGCTAGAATCTCTAGTACAATGTTGAAATGATGAGAGACAAAATCCTTACCTCATTGCTAATCTGAGACAAGAAAGCATTTGATATTTACCACTAAATATGATATTAGTTGTTGGATTTTCATAGATTTCATCTGTCAGCATGAGAAAGTACTGTACCCTTTTATTTCCAATATTTTTGCATTAAATATCATAGATCTGTTGAATTTGTCATGATTTTTTGATCTAGTGATATAATCATCCATGTTTCGCTTGCTTTTTTTTTTTTTTTTTTTTGTCGGTCATGGGGTTTGAACTCTGGGTCTGGGTGCTATCTCTCAGCTCTTCAGCTCAAGGCAAGCACTCTACCGCTTGAGCCACAGCGTCACTTCCGGTTTTCTAGTGGTTTATTGGAGTTAAGAGTCTCACAGACTTTCCTGCCTGGGCTGGCTTTAAACTATGATCCTCAGATCTCAGCCTCCTGAGTAGCTAGGATTACAGGCATAAGTCATTGGTGCCTGTCCCTCTTGTATTTTTTAATATAATAAATTACATGCATAGTAGGATTTGCTTGTTTGTTTGCTGAGGAGCACTCTATCACTGGGCAATGGATTTCTTGAAAGTTAAAATTCTCTTGTATTCCTGGAATAAACATTAGTTGGTCATAAGGCATTTTTTTTTTGGTAAAAATTATTCATCTGTGTCCATGAGAACTATTGGCTTCCAATTTATTTCCTCATAATGTCTACATCAATCTTTACTTTCAAATAGTGGTACCCACATGAGATGAATTAGGAATTTTTTCTCTCTATTTTCTGCTATACTTTATGTAGATTGGTGCTGTTTTCCCCCTAAAGTAGTATAATTCACAAACGCAAGGATCTGGGTCTGGAGTTTTCTGTATGGGGATTTAAAAAAAATTAAAAATTGATTTAATAGTAAATAGCTAGTCTGACTTTAAATTTAATCTTATATGAATCTTAGTTAATTGTGTTTTTTAAGGAATTTATTCATCTCATTGAATTTATTGTCATAAACTTGTTCATGGTATTTCCTCATTATTCTTTTAATGACTGTAGAATCTGTAGAGACAGGCCTTTTATCATTACTGATATTGGTAACTTATGTTCTCTTTCTACATCAGCTTATCTGGCTAGAGTTTTTTGTTTTTTTTGTTTTTTTTTTTTTGGGTCCGGTTGTGGGGCTTGAACTCTGGGCCTGGGTGCTGTCCCTCAGCTCTTCAGCTCAAGGCTAGTGCTCTACCACTTGAGCCACAGCGCCACTTCCGGCTTTTTTCTTTTTGCTTATGTGGTGCTGAGGAATCAAACCCAGGGCCTCAGGCATGCAAGGCAAGTGCTCTACCACTGAGCCACCTTCCCAGCCCCTGGCTAGAGTTTTTTAAAGCTGATTTTTAAAAATTAATTAGTTAGTTAATTAATCAAATAATTTTTGAGGTGCTAGGGGCCTGATCCAGGGCATGGCTCCTGTAAGCAAACACTTTACAACTGATCTATATCCCTGGACTTGAAACCAATTGTGACTATGTAACTATTGTTTTATAGACGTCTATTTTTGTGCCTTTATTTTTTCTACCATTATTTTTATTTATTTATTTTCTTCTACTTAATTTGGTCTTACTTTGTCTTTTAGTAGATCAGGGTCTCTCAACCATGACACTTAGTATGTCTGAGTGGACAATTATTTGTTGCAAGGAATTGTGTGTATTGCAGGATGTTTAGCACTACTAACTCTAGTATTAGTAATTGTCTGCCACTGACAACAACAAAAGTGTATATAGATATTACCAAATGTCTCTTAGGGAAAAAAATTTCTCCTACTTGAGAATACTAAACTACATTTTAAAGATATATCCTAAGGTTATTGGTTTTGTTTTGGTGCCCTTTTTTTCTTTTCTAATATACATACTTAAATCTACAAATTTTTCTTTAGTAGTACAGTAGCTGCAGTCTACAAGTTTTGACTTTAGTTAGAAATTTTCCTTGTACTTCTTTCTCTGGCTCATTGGTTATTTAGCTATATTATATTTTTAATTTCCAAATATTTTAATATCTTTCTAGAGTGTGAAATATCACTGATTTGTAGTTTAATCTCAGTATGAGAAAAGATGTAAGATCTCAGTCATTTAATATGCACTGAGCCTTGTTTCATGGATTAATATTTAGTCTTTCTTGCTTAACATACCATGTTATATTCAACAAAAGTTTTGCATAGTTGAGTGTAGAGTTTTCTAAAGATTAATTTAGTTATAGTGACTGATAGTGCTGTCCATGTCTTTTGTGAATTTGCTGATTTTTTAAAAATTTTTCTATTTTTTTAGCTGGTTGTGGGGCTTGAACTCTGGGCCTGGGCTGTCCCTCAGTTCTTCAGCTCAAGGCAAGCGCTCTACCACTTGAGCCACATGCCACTTCCAGTTTTCTGGTGGTTAATTGTAGATCAGAGTCTCATGGATTTTCCTCCCAGGCTGGCTTTGAACCTCGATCCTCAGATCTCAGCCTCCTGAGTAGCTAGCATGACCCACCGGTGCCTATTGCTGGTTATTTTTGTTTCATTATCTGTCAACTGCTCAGAGATGTTGTTAAAATCTCTAACTATAACTGTGGATTGGTTTATTTCTCCATTTACTTCTGTTAACTCTTGATTTGTATATGGTGAATCTTTATTATTAGGTATAAACACATTTACGATTGTCATTTGCTTTTTAATCAATGGACTTATGATTATAAAGTATCACTCTATTTCTAGTTATATTGTTTGTCTCAAAGTCTACTTTTTATATTGATATAGCCATCTTAGCCTCCTAATGCTTTAATATTTGCTCAGTTTTCTGGGTATGCTGAATTACTTTATATAGTGTATTACTGATACTGAATTATTTTATACAGTATATTACTGATAAACAGATTGGTGAGTATGCTCTCTTATGAGCTTCACAGCAGTCTTATAGGCAAAAATTATCTTGTTATCTTTTATGCACAGATACATCAAGAAACCAGAGCCTGATTTCTTTCTTCTTCTTCTTCTTCCAGTTCCTGGGCTTTTGGCCACTATCCTATGTTTTTCTTCATAGATTAAGTTGAAGGAAAGTTAGAGGGATCCAATGTGGCCTGCCCCTTGATAGGTAAGGAAAATGTGGGAAGCATATATGGAGAGGTGGTACGTTTTCTGTCAACTAAAGATAAGAGTGATCACAGTTCTATTCCAGGACTCAAGTTAGCTATGAAGAAAAGCTCTTGGTGATCTTATACACATGAAGAGACACTTATTGTCAGAATTGCTGAAATGAAGAATCATATGAGTACCAGAGGTCAGGCTAGGTTGAATATCATTGTTATAACACATATATAATGAACATTGGCCATTTACTCTTAGCTGTATATACATTTACCCTTCTGCTGTATGTACGGTGCAGTTCAACCTGGAGACAGAAGGGTAGATAAAATGATCTACACTGACTGCCTACCTTAAGATTATATGACTTGTTGATAAAGGTCACAAAAGAAACCATTGTGTCCAGCTGCTATTCCATTCCCTAGAAGAGGTCTTTCTTCCTCCTGGGAGTCTAAGCCCCAGGTATCCAAGCTGTGGGGTCCTCTTGGGCTTTGGCTGTTCCAGCCAGACCCAGGGGATGGAAATACTAATTGTGACTATGTATTTGTGACAACTTTTGCTCTATAGGCGTGTGAAAAGGGTTAAACAGTTGGATAATTTCCCAACTTCCCTGGCTTAGTAATTTCTGGAGAATCCTGGCACACGTAATTTGCATAATGCGGATTTATCTCCTGGAAGATGCAGTGCCCTGAAATCCCAATGCAAACAAACTCCAGCTGCATTAACCTCTGGGGATTAGGGGGTCTGGGTGGGACATTCCTCAGGATCTGTAGATTCCTTTCTCCCCTCATCCCCAGGGGCAGCAAAAGTCCTGACAGCTTCCTGTGTCTGAGGATGACTCTCACCTCCTTCTCACCACATGCCATTAGGGGTGAAGTCAGGAGTTAAAAGGGCCACAGTGGGTAGAAGGGCTCTTCAATCTTTCTCCATTCCGCATCTTTCCCAGTTTTCATTCTGACAATATAGACACACAGTCTTCTGTGGTGCCACAAAGCATTTTATTATTGAACAGGCATTTGTATAGTGCTTATGGTATTGCAAACTCTTTATCTTGCAGCAGGTTCAGCGTCTCAGCTCTAATGTCTGACTGTGAACATGGCCTGGAGGTCACATGATCTACAGTCCAACCTAGCCTTGTATCACTTGGTAGCCATGTGATCAAAAGAGAAGTTGGGCCAGGCGCCGGTGCCTCACGCCTATAATCCTAGCTACTCAGGAGGCTGAGATCTGAGGATCACAGTTCAAAGATAGCCCAGGCAGGAAAGTCCATGAGACTCTGATCTCCAATAAACCACTAGAAAACCAGAAATGCACTATGGCTCAAGTGGTAGAGTGCTCACCTTGAGCTGAAGAGTGCAGGGTCAGCGCCCAGAGTTCAAGCCCCACGACCAACAACAATAACAAAAAAAAAGCAAAGTTGCTTGGTACCTTTCTGCCCTAGTTTCTCTACCTATAAAGTAGATCCTCAAATGATTTCCTTAAGGATTAGATTAGATAATATATGCAAAACAAGCCTGATATGTGGTGTGATGGGTGGCTGTGATGATTGTAAGAAAGAAAACATGCTCCCTGAGTGAGTCCTTCCTGAAAACTGTGGAAATTGTACCTGTACAGGTGTTCTAGAGAGGTTAGCCTCTTCTAAAGCCCTAGAACTCTAATAAGAGTGAACAAATTTCCATCTGCCTGGGATCCAGTGCCCAGGAAATCTGCTACCTATTGTGATGTGGAAGGGGATTAGGAATGGCACTGAACCAGAGAGCTGGCAAACAAGAGTCTCAGGGCACAGTATAAACAGAAAACTCAATTGTGAATTTGTGTTCCTGACTGGCTTCAATTCTGTACCCTGGGGAACTACAAACCTTGGCTCAGGGGTGTAGCAGCATCCTCACCTGAGGTAAGAGGCCTGATGTCAGCACCCTACTTTAAGTTCCCCTTCTTTAGGGAGACTGCTATGCCTCTTGCCATTTAAAGTTCTCTTTGTTGGGGCTGGGAATGTGGCTCAGTGGTAGAGTGCTTACCTTAGCATGCATGAAGCCCTGGGTTCGATTCCAGATTTGGCGCTGTGGCTCAAGTGGGTAGAGTATTAGTCTGGAGCAAAAGAAGCTCAGGGACAGTTCCCAGGCCCTGAGTTTAAGCCCCAGGACTGGCAAAAAAATAAATAAATAAAGTTCTGTTTGTGTGGAAGACCCAAATGACCTCTGCTAGCAAAGCCCCTGTGACAGGACCACCCTGTTCCTCATCTCCAGAGGGAGAAGTGAATTACAGTGCTATCCCTTTAGTGGGAAGGATGTCGGGGAACACACAATAAGAGGCCAGGGCCCTGGACGGTACAGAAAGGCTTGAAGGGGCAAGCTCAAAACTGAAGATGACTTTGTCCCCTAGGATCTTCACCCTGCTCTTTTCCTTAAGGCCTAGGATGCTTGAACGCCCTTGCATTTGGGCAGGCTGCTGACCTCTGGGCTGGAAGGCTAGATTTGTCGGCAGCTTTAGGTAGTTGCTCCCCAATCTTTCTTCCAAGCTCACCCCCCCCCCGCCCCCGCCATACACACAAAGTTAACCTGCTGGTAAGAAGTTAATGAGTGATGTATTAAGTTTTGCAGGTGACATTACTACTATGCTAGTCTCCCCTAGAACTCAGATGATCAAAGGGTGCTTCTGTCTTCTGGTCTCAAATCTGTAAGGCTGGTTTTTTTTTCTGGGAGTGTGGATTTAGATATTATGCATCTTAGAACAGTATCTTTACTAAGCTGGTCTCTGACAGCATCCCTGGCTGTGCTGTGGGAGTAAGTTCCGCCTCACTCCTTCCCTCTTCATTGAATCAAGATAAGGCAGGTAGCACTATTGTCAATATTTAATCAAGATACATAGGAATCGGCTCTGTAAAGCAGTACTTAGAATGTGTGTTTGCAGACTCTGGCTGGGAGCCAAGGAAAGTATTAGTCCTAGGGCAAGATTATACAATTATTTTTCCCAAAGTTGTCACAGGAACACACACACACACACACACACACACACACACACACACACACACACACACACATGGACATAGGGATATATATATGTCTCTCTCTCTCTATATATATATATTCATCTATCTATCTATCTATCTATCTATCTATCTATCTATCTATCTATCTATCTATCTATCTATCTATCTATCCATCTATCTATCTATCTATCTATCTACCTATCTATCTACCTACCTACCTACTTACCTATCTATCTCAAGTTCTTTCTATACCTAAAACACTTTTTCTAGGGATTCAGTCTTCCTGGGGATAATGTTCTGACCTCAGAGGAAGATTCCTGGGCATTGCTATCTAGTTTGTTAGATGGTTTGTGGCTAAGCTCTGGCTTTCAGCTCCGTAAGCACTCTCTAATCTTGACACACAAGTACAATACCTCACCCTATTAACTTTCTTCTGTATATCACTTGCCCTTGCATCTTTTCTCCCATGTGCATGCACGTGTGTGTGTGTGTGTGTGTGTGTGTGTGTGTGTGTAGTTGCACATGTAATGGTTGGGATGTGAGCTCTGAATGTCCCCCTTCTATAACTCCTTCAGCTGTGATGGGATACTTAATAGTGCTCAACCATTCTCTGCAGTGTTAGGTCCAAATCACAGTTCCTCACCAGACTCAAGGAGCAATAAATGCTGTCACACACACACACACACACTATTTCTGTTTTCTGTATGTCTGGCCATTCCCCTAGTTGGTAAACATTTAAATTGTAATCAAATGTCCATGGTCATTATGCTTCAGTGGAGATCTTTGGACAGAACCTCTTGTGTACTTTTGAGAGTATTTTTCTAGGGCAGCGGAAATGAAATTGCTGTGCAATAGAGTATGCAAATTTAAAATTTTTAATAGACACTGACAAATGATGCTCCAAAGTGGCTGCACCAATTGATAACCTTTTAAGGATGGTTATGCTTCTAGATAGGAAAGAGGCTATAAGAAACCTGCGCTGGGAAGTGCCACTGTGGCTCAAGTGGTAGAGCGCTTGCCTTGAGCCGAAGAGCTCAGGGACAGGGCCCAGGACCAGAGTTCAAGCCCCATAACTGACAAAAATAAAAATAAAAAAATAATAAATAAATAATAGAAGCCTATGCTGTGGCTTTTCAGCCTTCCAAGTGGGCAGGTGACAACCTCCCTGGTCTCAGTAACCACACCTGCAGGTTGGAGACCACAATGTCACAAACTCAGAGGGCTATCTCCAGTATTACATGAGAGGAGTCCATCAACAGCTCAGAGCATAGGGCCATGTACATAGGAAACACTTGATAACAGTTCTTATAATCAATCCATATGGGGAAAAAGTTATATGAAGACAGGAATGCTGAGGATATCTTTTCTGGAAAATGTTTAGTAATAGTAAGACCATACCTGGGCTGGTTCCATCTGTCATCTATAGGAAGGGTTTCGTAGCTGGACATTGATTCCAGCCAATTTCAGAGTGGAGAAAGAAGCCACAATGCATGACCTTAACCATGACCTTGAGGTCTCTGCAGCCCAGCTGAGGAAAGGTTAGAAGATCATAGGGTATGGGCATTTGCTGTCTTTATATGAAACTTTAAATTCACAAGAAATATTTCTCATATTTTTAATTACAAAATACCTTAGCTTTTACACATTTCCTCTTTGACATGGCATCTGGAAGATATTCTAGTCCATTGAGGCAATGCCAGTTAAAGAAGAATTTAATCATTTGGTAGGTTTTGTTTTCTTGCTAACAGTATTGCATAGAAATCTTGCCTCTTATTTTTGCTTCGTGTGAGGAACCTTGAGAAACTTGAGGAACCTTGCTAAATCTCTAAACTTTGTAAAAATTGGGTGATGATAATATTAATTTTAGAAAGCTAAACATTGGACTAGGGGTACAGTTTAAGAGAAAAAGCACTTGCCTAGTATGTGTGAGGCACTGGGCTCAAGCAGTGATAAAGCAAAACAAAGAAAAAATTAAAAGCCAATGGTATAGGAGCACTCAGACTGTACCAGTCATTGTGTTAAGTAATCATTTGTTGTGAATTATTTTGTTATTAACATAGTAAGCAGAGGTAGATGGTGGTCCCTGGAGGCAAATCTGGATTCAAATCTGCTAGTGGCCCGCATGGCCTAGTGACCTTGTGTCTCTGCGGGCTCCAGAAGTTTCATTGGGATGGCTAATGGACTGATATGCAAGATTCCAGAAAGAGCCCTTGAACTGTCAGGGTAGAGGGCCCCTCCCTGACCTGATGGGAAGCAAAAGATATTGGATGGATCTTGTGTGGGGACGCTCCAGTAGAAACCACCTGGGTTATGGGCCTGAGGTTGGTCTGGGAGCTAGGGAGGCAAAGGCTCTGGAAAGCTGGGTGAATGTGTCATGAAAGCCTTAATAGTCTTCAAGTATTCAGGCTGGGCTCAGCTCTCCGAAGTGTAGTTTCCCTTTGGGCCTGATAGATGAGGCCCATTGTTGGAAATTCTTGGCTTACAAGGAAGTGGTGGTACTTACAACTTCTTTATCTACTTCTAAGAAACCTTGGTGGTCCTAATCCAGCATATATTACATTCATATGACAGACAGCCTGAAACTCACAAATCTTAAAACCACAATTCCCTGCTCTTCATCTTTCCTGATGCCCAGGACATTTGTGATGTGGGCATCAGGAAATGATCGTGAGAGAACAAGGTCCTAAGAGAGGTAAGCTTTAACTATAGAGAACTTCGGAGCAGGTGGTAGGTTTGCCTGGGCTCTGAGGTTCTTTTATTGATGGGCTATCTGCAGAATTAAGGCCCCTTCTAATCATGCCTAGTAGCACGTGGATCCACCACTTTCTCAAAGGGAAATCCATTTCTTGTATGGACTTTGCTTATATACGAGCTCCCTCCTCAAGGTTGGAATGGTTGAAGTCCTAGCTCAGAATGTGACAGACATAGCACAGGCTCTGGTGTCCTGGGACCTTGGTGAGTAATGGTGTTGACCCTAGGAATGTCTCCCAGGTGCTGAGCTGCAGTGTTGTTATCTATGGAGGAAGAGGCTTGTCAGCTGAGAGTGTGGGAGGGGCTTCTTGCCCCACAATGCATGGGGTGAAGACTGTTAAGCAGTTTTGAAGTTTGAACACATTCTCTTCACATGAAGATGAGATCCTAAGAAGTCCTAGCACAGAGCTGGTGATTCTGGGGCAGGGCTGGGGTCTCATGGAGGAAGACGTGTTTCTGAGACTTTAGTTCTCTTTTTAATTCTGGATAGTTGTGTTCCCAGGATGGCCAACAGTCCTGGTTAGCTAGTGACTAAGAGGATTCCTGAGATGTGAGACTTCAGCTTCTCAAGACTCTTGGAAGCCAGGATCAGCCAATCATCCTAAAGGTTCCCCAAGCTCTCTGCATTGAGGCTGAGGGCCAGATTTCAATCTGCTGGTCTTTGGCTGAATCAAAATCCAATGTCCCTGTCCCTAGCTGACTAGAATCCAGTACTATGCCCGACATCTTGCTTTCTTCCCTGTGGCTTGGTGTCATTCTCTATCTTAGCCTCAGATGCCCCAAAAGAGTCACACAGCCCTGGATTTGCTTTGACAACTGTTCCCATTAGTATAGTAAATAATATTTATTGTACTCTTATAAGGCAGCATACAATGTGTGTATCATTTCCCACAGTATCCCTTAAAGAAAGTATTACTAATGGGTGAGAGAGAGAAAAGGAAGGGAGGGAGGGAAAAGTATTGAAGGAGTGAGAGAGGCCACTTTACCTGCTCCCTGCTTCAATTATCCTTCCATCGGACCTCAGGCCCAGGATGGAGTGATTGAGCATAAGCAGGTAGTACCCCATTCATGTCATATATGGCTTGCACAGATAGCTTTGGGAGAGGGGAAACAGCCAAGTGTAATGGAGTCACATCATTATGTTACCAGTGACAAGTCACCTCACCTGTCTATAAAAATGGGCTAAAGCTAGAGTAGGGTCTCCTTTCTTCTTTCTGCTCTTTGGAATCACCCTTTGTTTGATTAAGACACTGGTCCTGACACCACTTTTTCTGATCAACTTGCTTTGTCCCCTTGAGTCTGGAAGTATCAAGTAGTACCAAAGGTGGTCTCTTGCTTGGAGCCAGGGATTAGAGAGCCGGACAAAGCCAGCTCAGGCTTTTGTTTCCCCCAGAGGCCAGCTGGATCTGACATAGACCACAGTAACTCTCTCTCTACAGGGAAAGTACCTAGAATCTCTGTGATAGATTTTTATGCTTTTCAGTTACATCTCCCAGGAACAAGTTCTGGCTTGCTTTAATCATTTCTTTAATTGGCTTTCAAGTTATGGCACATGGATCTCTGATTTTCAAAACCCTCTAGCAATTATGCAAATGTTTTTTTAAAATTTGAGGTGTAACTGACAGGTGGAATTAACACTCTGAAGCCAGCACTTTCTTGGAGTCCTACTGTGCAACTCATAATTAAGCAAGACCACTTCCCCATCTCCCCAAAAGAAGTTATTTGGATCTTTTCCATCTGGTGGTCCTTTTAGGCTATTGAATTGAGAGAAAATTCTAAGAAAGAGGTTTATTTTTCTGCTACTAAATCTGACATTTTGTTTCCTGTGTATGTTTAGTAGGCATGACTCAGGGAAGGTTGCAGGGATGTGAACAGGTTAGTAGTCCTAGACCAAAGAGTCTAGATGGTACTCAACCCTGGCTGTCCCCCAAGGCCACTTCTCCCTCTCCCTCCCTCCCTCCCTCCCTCCCTCCCTCCCTCCCTCCCTCCCTCCCTCCCTCCCTCTGTCTCTCTCTCTGTCTCCGTCTCTGTCTCTGTCTCTCTCTGTCTCTGTCTCTTTGTCTCTCTCTCTTTCTGTCTGGGGCACTGTTCCACCAGAGGAATGGAGTTTGATCATGTCACTAGGATGAAGATAAGGATTAAAAGCATAAGTTTCAGAGTTAAGCAGGTATGGATTCAAATCCTGACGTTCTGTTTACTATCCTTGTGACTATGGGGACTTCTTTTAATTACCTGAGACATCGTTACCTGTTAGAATGAATATAAAAGACTGCCTGTTTCATTTTGTTTTCAATGATGAAAAGCATCATTATGTAAAACCACAGCACAGAACATCATGCTTAAGTCCTCTCTTGCCAAATGTTTAGTAGTGTTGTCAATGTACTTAGGCGTTCCAACCCACCAGCAACTAATAGGTCATGACACAGTCCTTGCTAGTGAGATCTGTGGGGACCCAAGAGAAGGATCAGACTTAATTTGGAAGAGACAAGATTTACATATAAATAAAAAGTGATGAGTTAAATAGAACCAAGCAAAGTGTTTGACTAAAATGTTAAGTTGAATGACACAGGTGATCCAAAACAGGGAAATGCAAGGCAGAGAGCCCATTTTGAGAAGTGAGGAGGTGCCTAGCATTTGCTGAGCCTTTTGCTTTGTACCAGGCTACACAGGACTGGAGCCACCAATTCTTACCATCACTCTGAAAGATGGATATATGTGCCTCTTTTCTTCACAGAAGGGCAGGAAGGTTCAGAGGAATGAAACAGGTCATCCAAGGTCACATAGCTAGACTTGGCTGGAGTTTGCATTTGCAGTGTACCATGGAGGGAAGTCCTGGGCTGACCTTGAAAGAAGGGCAGGGCTGAGGAACTGTGCCATACTGAGAAGACCTGAGGAGTGTTGCTTAGGGTAAGAGAATATCCCCTAGGGGCAGACCTCTGGCTTGTCATGACTGGCAGGCTCTGGACATCAATGTCAGCCAGTCCTGGCAGGTGAAGCCCACAAAGGACTCTTCCTTGCCACAGCCCAGCAATGAAATCTGATCTATGCCCAGCGACCCACAAGGTGCCAAGTATTTGCCTTCTTATCGGGCTGGGCACATTCCACGGCCAAGTAGCCACCTGGGTTACCTCTCTCAGTAGACCCACATAAAGCTGTATGTGCATTTGCATTGCTGCTTATCCAGTGATTTTTTTGGTGCATTTTTGAGAGTCTGGCTTGTCTACCAGGGGGCCAGGGTGAGTGTACCTAGGATTAGGATATATTGGCACAAGTCTAGGCTCTAGTTGGGTGAGGATCTGGATTTGAATCTTGCCCTACGTAGGCATATGACATTTGGTAGGTCAATTCAGTGCATCAGGCCTAGGTCCTTTACCATAAAATTAGAACGATAAAAAATATCTGTCCTTAGTTTTGTTTTGAATATTAACTATTATAAAGAGCCTGATCTACCTGATAAATATTTCAAAAAAAGCTGGTTATTGTTTTTAAATGGTGTTAGCTACTTGGAGAATCTGGAGAGTTCTGAGCTTTGTCATAGGGCCTAGGTAGGAGGGGTGGGGCTGGGGAGTGGGCAGGGATGAGTAGAAGAGTCAGGTGATGCTGCCATGACATCTTGCTTGCTTTCATTTGGTAGATTCAGCCGTCCGTACTGACTGGCGTGTGGGAATATGAGCCGGGACTGAGTGGTGGAAATCCTGGGCTTCACCTGATAACTTGGAAAGACTTGTATGATTGTGATGAAACTTTATCCCTAAAAACATTTCTTTTTTTTTTTTTTTTGCTGGGCTAAATCTGGTCTTGTGAAGTTGGCTCCAGTGGATCTCAGCTGGGAACCATGACCAAAGGTGAGAGCGTGGTTGTCCTATGCATGTTGCTCACCTAGTAGATCCAAGGCTGGTGAAAGGAGAATACAGAACCTGGGAGGTAGGTTTATACCCCAGATTGCCACCTGTAAGGACCTGGCAGCTCCTTATCTCCTTCCTACCCCCTTTCTCACATCAGAAGGGCTACCCTTTATCCTTTACCTTTTAGCTCTTTTGGACATTATGATAAGCAAACAAACATCACTTAAATGACTTCCCAAGACCACACTTCCAAGAGTCCCCAAACAAGGCACTGTGCTGTGATTAGACCCTGCCTGTTGACCCTCAGCCAGATCCACCTGGAACTTTCTTAAAGAAGTTCTGGGCCAGCTGTCCCGTTTTGAGAGCCTGAGGTTTTCCTTTGGCTCCCCAATCACTGTGCTTTTCCCCAACTAAATCATTGTGCTCTGCCGATACCAACTGAATATTTGCATAGTGTATCTCCAAGAACAATCTCAGGCCCAAACCTTCCACTTTATGAGAAGTTGGCTAACTGTACTCAGCACTGTTGGTCTGTTGCCAGCAAGAAGATGAAGCCAATAGACTCTTTCAGGGAGCTGTAAATATTCTTCAGCTGTTGCCAAAAAAAAAAAAAAAGGTCTAAAATGGACTGTACGGTGTTTCTACAGACTTGTTCAGGAGCTTGGATCTGGCTTTATGGAGAGTCCGTAGAGGACAGTCTAGATGGGCCCAGGGGGGTTGATTTTAAGCATTCCAGCCTAATATCAACATGTTTCTCAAAACATTAGCTGACCAACTGCCAATTTTTGAAGGCCCTGCCAGGTGAACGTAGCACAGAGTTGGTTGGGGGTGAGGGTGAAGGGTAGTTCTGCTCAGTTCTGGCCTCTTTTCTGATTGTCAGAAAGCAGTACAATTCTTGAGAGGTGGCAGATCTAAGGCTCAGACTGGAATTTTCTTTTCTTTGAAAATGTGGTGGAAACTTACAGGGGCTTGAAGAGATTCTGTGGCTTTTTAAGAGTCCTTCCTTCTCTTGGCTTTGTACATGTTACAGGAGCAGGCGGAGGCTGACTGCTCTAAGCACCAGGGAGGAAGAGGAAGAAGCGGATGAAGAGGAGGAAAAGGGTTTTCATGGTGAACGATATTAGGCCAGGAACAGAGTTCTTGATTTTCATCTAATCAGGATACATATGAGTCTGAGACCTCAGCTTAGTGTTAATTTATCCTTGCTCTAATATGGACAGTTGGGTACCATATGCCCACTCCTTGAGGACACTGGAGATAGAGGCAGGTACTAATTGCATGGCTCAGGCTCTGAACTGGTCTGATTGGTAGTTTTGGACACTTGTGCCTCAGGTTGAAGTCCTAGTTTTGACTGCCACCCTCCCCCGCCACCCAGGTCTCTTCCATTTTTCTGCACTGGCAGATCTAGTATTGATGAGGGCTGCTTTGCTTCCGAGGTGGCACCTTGAAGCTGAATCCTCAGGAGGGGAGCGCTGTGTTCTCACATGGTGTATCATTTAAAAATGGTTTAAGCTATTCATCATGGAGCTGCTAACCACAGCCAACTTACAAAGACTTGTTTTAAAATATTCTTTGCATAGGATCTCACTTAATGTTTGCAAGTTAACGAGGCAAGCACTTTTCTTACCCTTGGTTTGTAGAAAACCCGCATGGCTGAGTGACATTAGGTGACTTGTCCAGAGTCAACACATTAGCAAGTAGAACCCTTTTTTCCCCCCAAACACTAAAGTTTACCTGAAACCAAATATGTTGGCATTTCAAGTACTACAACCACTGGACGTAACCTGGTTTCAGTTTAATCTTACTGATTTTCCAAGATACTTGGAGAGCCTTCACATAGTGTGATAAAGTCATTTTGCACCTGTGCATACTTACTAGCAAGAAGAGCAAGAATAGCAACCACTCATTAAATACTTAGAGCTTATGGCACTTGTATTCCATGCCTGAATTTTTATATCTTTTCTGATTTACTTTATAGAATTAAAGAATTTCACACAAAAGTAGAAGCTTTTGTCAACAGGGGCTAAAAGTGTCTTAATTACATTTCTATCTTGGAAGTAGGTAGAAATGTTTTGTGGGGGGTAGTAGCAACACAGTTAATGTCTCTCCAATGTGGAGCAGCCAGGAAGCTTCAGGCTCTTTCCAAGAATGTCCCTCACAAGGATCTTTCCACTTTTCTTCAGGATATTTAAAACAGTAATTCAGAGGCATCACGTGATACAGGGATATGCAGTATCCCCATTACAGCCCACAAGTTTTCCTCTAGCACTTTCCAGTTCAGCATTGTGTTGTCAGAGTGAATGGTGTGTGTGCTCATTCTGCTCAAGGACAGCCTACCTACCACAGGAGAAGTCTGTTCTAGAAGACTAGCAGAGCCCTGTGATGTGTTGGCCACATGGAGCTGAGACAGGGCATTTCCTCCCACTCTCACGCCCGCTGCAGAATGGGCTTCATTTCTACAAGTTCCTCTTGCATCAGGTAGAGAGAGTGGACTACAACTCTCCAACTCCATTTCCACATAAAGAAAAACAGCCCAGACTTACAGCTCTAGAGCCAGACAGACCCGAGTCTGACCTCAAGTTTCCCCCACTTATTTGCTCTGTGATGCTAGACAAGTGTCTTAATCTCTCAGGGCTGACACTGAGTGATCAAAGCATGCAAACCAATAGAATGAAACCCAGTCATTCACCTTTACTAGGTGAAGAAGGGATAGGCAATGGGATTATACAGATTTGGGTTGGAATTCTGGTCCTTTATATCATTGGCTTGGAATTTGGCTCAGACTCTCTGAATCTGTTTTCTCATTAAAATTAGAATAACAATGCCCACCCTATTGGCTGGCAATAGGGGCCAGATGACATAATAGTATGTCTATGTGATCTTGTGGAGGAATCTGGTATACAGCAGACATGATATAACCAGGAGAGGCAGGAATTAGCAGAGGCCAGTGGTCAAAATCAGTGAAAATAAGATTTTCCCCCAAAGCAGAAGGAAAGTCCAAAATTCAGTTAAGTAGAGAAGTCTTTTCTCTGACTTCTTGAGACTTTTCCTTTCTTAGGAATTTTCTCAGATTTCTGTGCTATGTGTGACTGATGATGTTTTCTTTTTTTGTTTGTTCTTCTTGTTGTTGTTATTTGCCAGGTCTAGGGCTTGAACTCTTGCTCAGAGTTTTTTCTATCTCAGCTGGCACTCTACCACTTGAGCCAGGTCCCCAGCCCTCTTTGCTTCTGGATAGTGTCTTGTGCTTTTTGCCTGGGGCTGGCCTTAGACTTCCATCCTCTCCCATGTTGCCGGAAATACAGACTTGACAATATTTTTATCTTTCCAAGGAAGGATGAGCTCTTGTCTCAGAGTCTTGGAGAATTTGAAAGGTCTTAGATGTTGTAGGATGTGATATCTTTGGGATGACATTTTGTGTGACATTATTGTTGACAGTCAGTGCAAGAAAATAGGATTCTACAACTCGTCCACAGGATGAAACCAGTTTTCAAGGGGCATACAGAATGACTGGGTTTCATTCTATTGGTTTGCATGCTTTGATCACTCAATGTCAGCCCTGAGAGATTAAGACACTTGTCTAGCATCACAGAGCAAATAAATGGGGAAACTTGAGGTCAGACTCGGGTCTGTCTGGCTCTAGAGCTCTACGTCTGGGCTGTTTTTCTTTATGTGGAAATGGAGTTGGAGAGTTGTAGTCCACTCTCTCTACCTGATGCAAGAGGAACTTGTAGAAATGAATCCCATTCTGTAGTGGGAGTGGGAGTAGGAGGAAACACCCTGTCTCAGCTCCATGCTGCTAACCACATCACAGGGCTCTGCTAGTCTTCCACAGATGGATTCCTCCAGTTAATCATTGAGCTCCCACTCCCCAGCCAAGAAGAGGTTGATGGGCCAGGCTGAGAATTTCCATAAATGAATGCTGACCAACAGTAGCTCTTACTCTAGCCATTCACTTACAGGGGAGACACAGGCTTGAAGAGGAGCAGCCATGGCCATTGGAGCTTTGATCCTTCTATTTGCTTCCTTGTACAAAGTGGAGAGAAGACAGAAGCCTTTGCAATTTAGCTGCCAGTGAATGCTGAAAGCTCTCTAAAGAGAAATTTCAAGGAGTCAGCCATGATTCTCCATCTGTCTTTGTTTAGTTCTGCCTGCTAAACCATGAATAGTTGGGGTCCCCATGTGGACAGTGGGATCTGGCCTTCAAGTCACTCCCAGGAGTAGAGTGAGAAAGAGAATCAGGTGGGGCTAGGAGCTCCAAAGCTTTAGCTGACACACTCATTTGTAGAGACCTTCCAGTACTGCAGCTCCTCTGGTTCTAGATATCTGTACAGGCATAGGTGGATGTTCTGGCTATATTTTTTTTTCCATTTTGAACAGTGTGGTGTCCAAAAGGTGAGGTGTGGGGACTGGAGCCATCTTATCCTTGCAGGGCCATCTTCCCTGTCCTTCCCCAATTATGATGATTTGGGCACACTAGTCCTTCAAAGACTACAGAATGAGCAACAGGCTACGACCACAGGAAGAAACAAGTGTATGACTTATTCAGACCAGAAAAGCACAGAAAAATGGAGACACTAAGTTCCACAGAGAGTAAGTGCACTTTTCTACCTGACCAGTGAAAAGGGACAATGGTAACAGGAAGAATGTCCCGGAACAGTATGGTGGGTGGGATTATTAACAACCTTATCCGTATGTTCCCAGCTGCTGGACGTTCCAATGCAACATGGAGCAAGCAAAGGGAGAGACAGTCAGAATATAGGAAGTTTAACAAGCTGTCAAATCTTTTACCCTCCATGCCAGAGTTCTCTTATAATAACAAATAATAAGAGTTCTCTTTATAATAATAACAACACACAGGGACTGAGATGTTTTTACCATTGGTTGGGGCTTGTGCCTTTTATGCCTCTTTAAAAATATCTTTCAACAACCTTATATGTTTGGAAGGATCACCAAAACTTGTGTTTTGTGTTTGTCCCTTAAAGTGACTTCAAAAATTCAGTAGGCACCTCATCTATTCCTTTGCCTTCAGAAACCATCTGTTTTTGTTATTGGGCTGAGACCCACAAAGGAGCAGTGATAACTTTATGTTCGGCGGACAACACTGGACTAGAAAGGCCAACTATCTTTCCTATCAAAAGGTTGTCTCTTCCTTGGTGGGTCACCTTGCTGCTCAACTCCATATTGTCATCTGTGAAATGAGGTTTGTTTTCAACACTGAATCAAGATCTTCAGCAAAGGTTTTAGTTTTCTTAAAATAGAAAGTCTTGCTGCATAGAAACACATATACACTTCCAGCAAATAAAAGCATGTATAAAAATATTGAAAATGGCCAGGCAATCACGGGCTCAAAGCCTTCATCATAGCTACTCAGGAGGCTGAGATCTGAGGATCACTGTTTGAAACCATCTGGGGCAGAAAAGTCTGCAAGACTCTCATCTCCAATTAACTACCAAAAAATGGTCGTCATCGTGTTATTCAGTCATGGTTGAGGAGCACTGAACGAGGTAATCTTTAGGTTCCTTTCAGGGAAATTTATCTAAGCCCTTCTTGTAACTACTGATATGTTCAATGGGTAAGGGTAAGACTTTTTTTTTAAGTTTATTACTTGCTTTGTAAGAATTTTCTTGTACTTGTCTAAAGTCACTCCTTCTCTGAGTGACCTGAACTCCAACCCCTTTCACTTGCAACCATCTTCCTCCTCTAGCTGAGTGCTGGAGTTGCTGCTTCTCAGCTGATGACTTTGCCCATGACTGTGATCTTTGCCATAAGCCACTGTCACACACTGTCAGCTCCGTGTGAGTTTCAATAGAGTGGATGAACTGGAGAGGCGATATGACTTACTGATTGAAATTTTAAAAATCACCTCCTCTTTTTGACCTTTGGCTTCGCATTTGCATTTTGGAGGCACGCAGTCAGTTTGCTTATGGTAAACACATACTATATGGTTTTATTAATTTCTCTGATGGTTTTGAATAACAAGCTTATTCATGTATTTAAACTTGTGGTTGTAATTGTATTAAATGCCTCTGCTGGGAAGACTCAACTATAGAGATGCAGATAACTTTTAAGGCAAAAGAGCAAGTCCAACATGATGATTCTTCTAGGTAGAATGAATGGAAAGCTTACGAGGGCTACTGGAAGTTCAGACATCAGATAACCTGAGCTGGGGAACTCACCTGATTTACAGGTTGTGTGACTTCAGGCAAGTTATTTTATCTTTCTAAGTTCCACTTCCATCATCTATAAAAAATGAGCAGTTAAAGAATGGCATCCAGGAAAGTTGTATTTGGTGCCAACCAATGAAGACCTTGGTTTCTTTGCTCACATCCCTTGGACACAGCTGTTGGCTTAGAGTGGAGAATACCTTTGGCTTTTGGAGGGGTCTGGTTTGAGTGAGTAGATACCTGTTGATAACAGGCCAATTTCAAATGAGTTTCAAGGCATTAAAAACAACTAGTTCCATTGGCATCTCAGAAAAGCCACGATTGTTCTATTTCCCTGGCACAACTATTTCACAAGGCGTGCTGCAACTTGTCCTATTTGCCCAAGCCTCGGTTAAGTCCCCAGGAAGAGGACAATGACATGGTGTCATTTGGAAAGTATAGCTGTCTCCTGACAGGAAGAAGCCCATTGGAAGAGGAGGTTGGTCAGCTTGTGCCTCTATCTCGTTCGCCACTCTATAGGACTTCTGCAGTTCCGCTGCCTGGGATCTTGGTGTCTTGTAGATTAGCTTTGCTCTTTCTGGGAGCACTGGCTTAGTTGGGATGAGAACACACCTGTGTGTGGTGTTTGATGATTCTGTGGGTTTTTGAGCAGTCTTCCCCAAAGGGTGGTACCAACATTCCACCACTACAGAATAAGGAGCAGGGCTGTGGGTTCCTTCAGACCCAAAGCTGGGGACTTACTGGCTGAGTGATTCTGGGCAAGGTGACTTAACTTCTCTGAGCATTATACTCTTTATATTGCCATCCGTGCTGTTCTTAGATGAGATGATGTATGAGAAAACCCGTGGGCAATTCTGGCACCTAGGAAGGTTCAGAAAATGGTACCTCTGGTGCCAGTATTGTTGCCATGGTATTGAAGGGTAGGACCTGGGAAATCTTCCACTTTAGGAATTAATTCTTGGGTTTCTTTGTTTTTTAGCAAGCAAGACTTAAGAAATGAATATGAGACACGAAGCTAGATAGCTTAAATAACACCTTTTGACCTTGAAAGATGGTGGACTTATAATTAATGATTAGTTGGATTAGGAAGACTCTGAAACTCAGTCATTAACAGTATAGTAAATCCTAGCAATTTGTAAACACCAGGGACACATCTTTGAAGATAGAAGGCAGAAATCTAGAAATAGAAGGTAAATACAAATTATAGCTGTGGGTGATTTCAATGATATGGGAGCTGTCAAGAGAAAAGTTGGGATTTGCCCAGCAAGTTTCCAAAACAATACTCTGGAAATGAAAAAGAATTTTATACAGGCTATCTTTGCTGTGTGTCAGATATGCTGTATGCTTTTGTTGTTGTTGGTCATGGGGCTTGAACTTAGGGTCTTGGGTGCTCTCCATGAGCTCTTTTGCTCAAGGCTAGCACTCTACCACTCTGAGCCACAGTACCACTACAGTTTTTGAGTTGATTGTTGGAGATAATAGTCTCATGGACTTTCCTGCCCAGCCTGCATTTGATCCATAATCCTTGGATCTCAGCCTCCTGAGTAGTTAGGATTACAGGTGTGAGCCAGGTATGAGCAGGATATGCTTTTTGGGCCATTGGGAACATGGGGAACTAATAATTAAGCCATGTCTTTTAAGATGTACTTTCTCATTTTGAGGCAAGGCAGTTTTTTTTTCTCCTTTTCCACTAGCACAGTTAGGTCTATCTTCCATCCTAAGGTAGCCAAAGCATCTCATCCTATTGAAATAATTTTCTTTTGAACTCAGGGCCTCTTGCTTTCTAGTTAGATGCTCTATCACAAGCCCCTGACTTTTTTGCTCGACTTATTTTTCAAATAGTGTTTTACATTTTCCCCCAACAGCCCTGGAACATAATCCTCTTGTTCACATTTCCTGCATAGCTAGGATGATTGGCACTCACACCTTCAGACTCAGCTTATTGATTTAGATGAGGTCTCAATAACTTGGCCTTGAACTTTGAACCTTCAAGTCACTGCCTCCCAAGAAGCTAGGGTTACAGGTGTGAACCATCTCACCTTAGTAAAAAAATTTTAAATTCATGAACAAGTAAGATAAAGCCACTCAAGTGTATGTAGTTACTGATTTTCTGGCTCATTGATAATATTCAAATCAAATAGACATTATGATTGGAAATGCATAGAAAACAGCCCAGCATATAATACACAAACTTATTTATTAGTGTAAAAAAGAGAACTTGTTTATAACACAGGAAAGTAAAAAAATTAGAAGTGCTCTACAAAAATTTTAACTGTGCATGTATAAGAGAAGATGGCACTATGACCAGGTTTGAAGACTTCACGTGAACGCCTATGTTAGTGTCAGGAAATTGAAGAAGAGTGACATGTGGTAGATAAATAGATATGCCCATACCATGCTCCTAATTCATACATGTAACTTGTATTAACTATAGCAGATGTCACAGCTTGCTTCCCTCCTATAGAAATCGCTGGTGGTGGCCACTGAGGGGGCAAAGTCCGCACAGTCTGGGCTTGGGTAGAAGTACTCAGATGTTCTGAGGATGTCCACGTGCTCTGTCTCACAGGAGGCGCAGTAACAGACCGAGGTGGTGGCTGCAGGGAAGCAGTTGTACTGGGTGTGTGAGGGCAAATGGTGGTAGGAGCAGTTGTCTGGAGGGAAGCCAGGGTTTAGGGTGTCCAGAGATGGGGGAGAGTTGTAACTCTCAGGAGCATATGAAGGCAGCTGGGCTGGTGAGTAACTGTAGTCAAAGGAGCCAGAGAGACTGGAGGAATCTGAAGGTGATCCTGGGGTCTAGACACATGAAAAAAAACAAGGAACAAAGAACTTGAAAACGTAGACAGGATCAAATGAACGGAACAGTGTGGATTTATTAACGCAGAGTAAGAAAACGAGGGGGTCACAAACCAAAACAGCCAACCCAAAGTCCACAGAAGTAATTGTATTTGCTGACTCCATGATTTCACGACACCACATTTTATATTTACCTATTTCCTTCCCAACAATTAATTGTCTTGCTTCACTGGCTTCCTTTGTTATCACCATGCTTTGGAGGATGTTTTGTTCTTAAACCACAAGGTCCCATTGTGTGTCTGGTCACCTGCGCATGGAGTCCTGCTGTGTGCAGCAATATAAGCTGCAGGTGGCCCTTTGGACGCGTCTTTACACCTTTGGCATAGAGAACCAAGTAGACAGGAGAATCTGGATCTCCCTAGAGCCCAACTGCTGGGACATTTCAGCAGGAGAAGTCACCTTCCCTGTCATTAAAATCTTACCCCCTGAGGGGAAAAGTTCCAACTACCTTCTCTTAAGCAAGTCTCTAGTCGTTAGTGAGAAAGCCTGACTTGGAAGCTAGAGGAGAACTGGGCGGTTGGAACCCTGTATTTGCCTCATGGCAATATACCTATGCTGAGTGTTAATTGCCTGTCCCCTCTAAAATCCAGTTTGCTGCTTATATAGACTTTTTGAGAAACCAAGAGGAAAAAGTATTCACATTTCTTCCTTTTATTTTCAAACTTAACATTTACGAGTTTTAGAAAAAGCATAAGCCGCTCATGTAAACCTTACTCTTTTTCTTTCTTTCTTTCCTTCCTTCCTTCCTTCCTTCCTTCCTTCCTTCCTTCTTTCTTTCTTTCTTTCTTTCTTTCTTTCTTTCTTTCTTTCTTTCTTTCTTTCTTTCTTTCTTTCTTTCTTTCTTTCTTTCTATTTTTGTGCTGGGACTGGGGCTTGAATTCAGGGCTTGGGCACTGTCTCTTAACTCTCCCCCCCCCCCCTTCAAAGCTGGTGTTCTACTTCTTGAGCCATACATAGTTCCATGTGTGGCTTCTGGAGGTAAGAGTCTCATGGGCTTTCTTGCCCAGACTGGCTTTCAACCTCAGTCTTCAGAACTCAGTAGCTAAGATTACAGGTGTGAGCCACTAGTGTCTAACCTAACTTACTCATTTTAAAGGGAAATATATTTTTGAACACTTGAGATTCATAAAAAGGGAGACAAGTCAAATTCTTTCAAATGAATGGTTCATTTTATGAACCATCTCAGACCCAAATGAGTTCTTGTGTGCATAAGAAGATCAAAACAAGCCGGAGCCGGGCGCTGGTGGCTCACGCCTGTAATCCTAGCTACTCAGGAGGCTGAGATCTGAGGATCGAGGTTCAAAGCCAGCCCGGGCAGGAAAGACTGTGAGACTCCTATCTCCAATAAACCACCAGAAAACCGGAAGTGGCGCTGTAGCTCAAGTGGTAGAGTGCTCGCCTTGAGATGAAGAGCTGAAGGACAGCGCCCAGGTCCAGAGTTCAAGCCCCAGGACCGACAAAAAAAAGAAGATCAAAACAACCAGTTAGGGGCTGGGAAGGTGGCTCAGTGGTAGAGCGCTTGCCTTGCATGCTCAAGGCCCTGGGTCTGATTCCTCAGCACCACATAAGCAAAAAGAAAAAAGCCGGAAGTGGCGCTGTGGCTCAAGTGGTAGAGCACTAGCCTTGAGCTGAAGAGCTGAGGGACAGTGCCCAGGCCCAGAGTTCAGGCCCCACGACCGGACCCAAAAAAAAACAACAAAAAAAAAAACAACCAGTTAGTAGAGCTGATTGAGTAACCAAACCAAACCAAACCAACCCCCACTCACAGAATGAAGTTTGAAAAAACAAACCTTAATTCTGTTTCAAAGAACTCAAAACCCACCTACAAATTAGCCAATGTCTTTGCCTTACAATTCAAGAAACAGCAGGGGAGTTGTGGCCACACATCATCTCACCTGAGAAATTATAATTGTGTATTTAAAACGTTATGCCCTGTGATGTGTCCACACGTGGAATCCTTGTTGAGAAAATTTATGTGCTTTCTCACAAGATGAGGCAAACTCTCTTACAAATTATTACTATCCAGGAGTTAGCAACCATTCGCTTATATGAAGAATGAAGATACATTACCAGGCTCTGATTAAAGCAGAAAGGGGTCGCTTGGAAGCCCTCTGGAAAATAGTAGGGAGTGCTTGGTGTGGAGTTGAACAAAGGTTCTGGGGATGTTTCCGTCTGCAGATAGGAATCAAAGATCTGGTCCAGGCAGCTTGGATTTTCTTCACAAGAAACACAAGTGGAAAATTCACGGGGTTGAAAATAATTGTTTGTGGAAGACATTGGCTCAGGCTCAAAATACAATCCTAAAAGAGGAAGGGAAAAGAAATATACTTCCAAATGACCCCATGGATTTGAATAGAGGTATCATCTGTATTCTGAATAATTGCTCTATCAAGGGGAGAAAAGCACTTGAGAAATTCCACTAAAGTAAATAGGCAGACAATTTGTACTTTTTAGTTGTTTTAGTTAAACCAAGCACCAGAGAAATGAATCTGGTAAATACTGTGGCATATGATCAGGGAAAGAAAATAAAGCATGGTGGTCCAACCTGTGTCCAAGTGTCACAGTGGAGATATGATTCAAGCCTCCATGGTCTTGGGTTCAAAAGCCATCGACACCCAGCCCCCATATCTGGTTCAAGTAAGCCTCTCAGCAGTGACTGTGACTAAGAGATCGGGGTGAGGCTCTGAGAAAATTTCTGACACTATGGGAAAATACTCTTTGTGATTTACGACTATTGCTTTCCTAAACTTCACACACCCCCAACTGAATCTTGAAGAGAGGGTTTTGAGAAGTGGTATCGATGGAACTGGAAACCAGCATTACATGTTTAAAGTCATAAAAAGCAAACATGTTTTCTTAATGCATATATAAAAATGGTAATGCAGTGAACAAACTTGGTAAATACCACACAAGACCTAGTTGTTTGTTTTTTTAAAAAATCATTCCTTTTTCACTCCAGTCTTGATAGAACCGGTGTGTGATAAATATCCCTAAATGCTCCAAGAAGAGACATTGAAGAGGATACTCATTAATGGAGCCACAGTACAAGAAATTGTTTTTTTGCAGTCTTAAGTTCCTTTACGGCTATGTGAAAGAGATGTATTTGTGGCAGCTACCATCAGCTCAAGCTTCCTTATGTATGACCTCCTTAAACTCTTAACTGCTGAGTGGCATAGGCAGGAGTGCTTATGTAATAGTTATTCGTATTGGGCTGGGAAAACTTACACTTGTCTGAACTGCTTTCTGGGAAGAGAGAAAAGCAGGGAAGGGAAGCCCCTGTCGGCTAGACGCTAAATGAACAGGAGCAAAGGCATTATTTGAGAGCTTCAGGATGTTCTGTATTTCATCTAATAGTACACTAAAAAAAAAAAAAAAAAAAGATAAGACTCTAAAGAGTTCTGATACTAAAGTCAAGTTGAGTTACTTAGTGATGAGGAATGGAATGAAGGTAAAGAACTAGGTTTGGAGAGGCAGAGCAAACAGCAGAGAGAGGACAGTTCAGAAATGAGGACAGAATGTAGCACTGGCTTTCTGGCTAGCTTGCTTTTTCATCTCCTGATTGGTTGGATTCCAATTAAATGGTGGTGCCTATCTGAATCAAGCTCTGAAAAGCTTTCCAGGTGGACTTTTTGAAGGAGGTTTTTTTTTTGTTGTTGTTGTTGTTGTTGTTGTTTTGAGGGAGTTGTGATGCTCGCTGGACTGACCTGAGGTTGGCACATCTGGGTCTGAAATGTGCACATTGCTGGGTCCGGGCAGCTGTCAAAGCAAGAATATGACCATGAAGCAAAAAGAAGAATAGAAGTTCTATGCCGGGAAAGCTAGAACATTTTGATGGGAGCTGTGTTTCCTTCTGAGATAAGGTAAGCCAGATTCTTTCCTGTAAAAAAACAAACAGTTGCTTCTTAAATGCAACTAATGTATTTTACTTAGATTTGATTCTTTTAGGTTTGTCTGATTTTTTTTTTTGCTAGTATCAGATTCCCCAGTTAAATTTTATGTCATTCATTTTGCTAAAGATCAATGTAAATAATTTTCATGTTATAGAAATGCAAGGGTTTGTGACACCTGAGCCAACATTCTTTCTAGTAAATAATTTTATTTACAATTAATAAGGACCAACATTTTTCTAATTCAAATAGGACTTAGTCAATAATTTTCACAATTTTTCAAATCCCATCTGGTTTCTTAGTCTTACAAATTTGTTTCCCCCCTAAAGCAAACATTTCCTAATGCTATTAAACCTGATAACCTAAAAATATGCACATGTCCTTGCTACTTATGAATTACTAAAATAGAAAAGATTTTCGAGTTATAATCACCAATCCAGAGCCTAGCAGCATTCTAGTTTTAAAGTCAGGAAATATTTCAACTCTGCGTGTGTGTGTGTGTGTGTGTGTGTGTGTGTGTGTGTGTGTGTGTGTGTGTGTATGTGTGTGTGTGGTGTGTGTGTGTGTGTGTGTGTGTGTTTACTTTCTATAAAGTTTCTTCTTTTGTTACTGTATTTAAATATTAAAGTTTATGAGACTGCTCCTTTTAACTATTTAAAGTAAAACAACCTACACTTTCCAGTTGATTGGATAATTATACTAATCTAATAATTTAGGACTTTTTTTTTTTTTAGATTTCAAGTGACGACTTTAAAGTTTAAAGGGACCAGCATTGCTCTGGGATTCCAGGCTGGGAAGGCCAGCTTACCACACCTCTCTCTTAGGTCCCAGGGGATACTCACTCCTGTTCCCTGACCGCTGGGCGCTGGGAAGCAAGGCACAATCAGCCACTGGTGAAACAGGAGGTGGTGTTAATTTTGAAAATGATCCATGCGGCAATGTCATGAACCAGGAAGCTGGAATCCTTTACCAGGTCCTTATGCAAATATTTGGTTTTTGAGCTCAAGGACTTGGAAGGAGTAGGTTTTAAAAAACCTGCTTCATAGTAGAGCATTCTCTTTAACTCCATGCTTCCCCTGGATTGGCTTATTTGTTTGCTTCCCTGTTACCTTCCCCAGGTATGTTAACAATATCCTCCCTGATATTATCTTTCCAGTCATGGGTCCAGTTTCTCCTTTGCTCCAAAAATACAAAGAAAGTCACCTCTCTCTTAGATTTCAAACAGCACAAAATCCACAATCAACCACTTGTGAAAACACATCATGGCTGTTTTAAAACACACACACACACACACACACACACACACACACACACACACACACACACACACACACACACAGAGCTAATGATTTAAGAAAGAAAAGAGAAAGTAAATCTTTTGATAAGTACGAACTGATGTTTTCCTTTGCCCAAAAGACAAAAGTACTGTGTTTGTGTGTGTGTGAGTGTGTGTGTGTGTATGTAAGTTGATGTGTCTGAGGTGTTTTGTTTTTTTTAAATCTTCCATTTGGCCTCACATGGTTTCTCTGGTATAGCTTGAGACCTGGGGTTTTTGTCTCAGTCTAGAAATTCCATACACGATTGCCTTTTCAAAATTGCAATTTGTGGATACTACTCAGACTTTATAACTAATTAAGATAAATTCTTGCCTGCTTTGCAATATTTGATACAATTAATTCTATCCTTAATGTTTCCCAGAGTTATCCTTCAACCACTGAACACATAGGAGAAAAGTCCTGTCAGGTATGTGCCATCCTTGCCTACTGGGTACACTTTTTTGTAGTAATCCTCGTATTACAACCCTACATCCTTCCAATGCTTACTAGTGAAAGATCTTACATCTCCCTCTTCCACTGAAGTTGTGTCGCTGAGGGCACAGGCTGAGAGAATCTTCCAGGAAGCAAAAGTAGAATGTGTTCCTGCCAGGCACTGGTTCACAAGTCCTGATTCATTTTTTTTCCTGAGTGATACTTAGACAAAGATAAGTCAGACTCCAGGGAACAGAAACTAGTGAGATCCTCAAGTGAAGTGCTTTCCTTTGCTTCAGCTCCTGAAGCTTGTGAAGGAGCCAACAGCAGGCAAACTAATCAGTAAAGACCTACTAGCCACAGAATTACTTTGCTGAGAGAGAAAGTCTCCAGGTCCAGGTGAAGCAGAACTCTACCAACACCAAAGCTCTTTCATGAAAGACTGTGTGTTATGAACATCTTGATTGGATGAGGAAGGTGTGGGTTCCAATAGCATCCTCCAGTTCCCTCAAGACTAGTTTGATTATTTGTAACCTGGTAACCTCAACTCACTTCCTAACTGAAGGGAATGAGATGACCGGGCTCAGCTCCTGCTTGGTATGGCTGGATCCATAGAAAGATCAGCTTAGAGGCAACAGATGGAAAAGGCTTTTATACTAAGAATAAAATGACTTTGGGTCTACCTCTAACTTGACCATTAGCAACTGTGAGGCTTTGAACATCAGCTGTAATAGAGGAATACAGACTCCTGATCTACTTACCTCCTCTGATTACTGTAACTAAATGAAATAGTGAGCATGCTAAGTGCTTTCAAAGAAGCATCATTGGAAGCCCTTTACAGATGTCAGAAAGTTTTTCTGGGACTTGAAATTGTGCAGATGGAGATATTCACTTCTCCAGCTGTATATAAACAGGTGTGAGCAAACTCATACTTAACTGTAAACTCAGGACAAAAGCTTTGATGAACGTTACTGAAGAGCTGGCTTTCAATCCTTGCTTGGAAACTTTGTTTTACATGATCTTCCCCAAAAGTTAACATTTATTGAGCCCTCACAGAGTGGAAAATACTCTTCCAAGTGCTTTCTCTGCAACAGCTCATTTAGTTCTTACAAAACTTTATGACCCCCAATTTAAAGATGAGGAGAGCCATGCAAGAGAGGTGGAGGAAGCCGTATGGAGGAGATGAGATCTAAACCCAGTTCATCTGGCTCCGGAACCTACTCACCACCCCTACGTAACTTGCCTCCTCCCATTTCATGAGTCATACATCAAACACAAATAGCACCACGGCAGAAAAACTGTTCTGTGGCTGATGCTCACAGGCTGGAGAAGGACCAAAAGTAACAGAGGCAATGTGAGCAACCCACACTGACCCACACAGACCCACAGAAATTGTATCATCTATTGAGGGCTTTCAGGAATGAGTTTCCTTTCCTTGAGAATGACCTCACCTAGTTTATTTGGTTCTGCTGCTGCCCTGAACACTTCTGATAGTACTTTACCTGCTTTACCAGGCTCTATCAAGTGTCAGGTTGATTTACAACTTCCCAGATCAATTTTGGGCGTATGTGAGGATTCACTCTAGCTTTAAGGCAGTGGTTCTGTGTAATATTCCAAGGAAGGGGGATTTTGATGACTGGTGATTTTCAGACAAATGACCTCAGAAGCTAAGTTTCAAAAGGAGGAGGGAGAGGAAGATGTCTCACAGACTCTCTAAACCCAAATGAGGTAAATTTCTGGAAGAGATTTTTCTGAGCATGTGAAGGTTCTATGTGCATTGTCTTCCTAACACAATAGCAATCCAATCACCTGATGGCTGGCTCTCTTTGCACTGTACCAACAAGATTGTTATTCTCAACTTTGATCAGTGAGGGACAGCCTTCCCCCAAATCCTGAACCCTATAACACCCCCCCCACCCCAACCATCTGTGCTTTGTGGTTGCCTGTGGTGAATTGGGATGAAGGTGGGCTGGGAAGCTGTCAGATCAGCCGGGAAAGGCCAGATCCCCGGGGTGGCCCCGACACTACCCCACACCCAGGACTGGACGAGGCCTACCATGGGCTGGCTGGCAAGTGAGGGGCGAATGCTTACGGTTCCCCCCGTGGCTGCCTGGTGTGCCCTTCTTTGTTGCAGCAGCTCCTTCACAGTGATCTTCACCCGGACACCTTGATACACCTTTGGTTTTTCTGGGGGAGAGGCAACTGAATCAGTGGTCAAGTCCAAGCGTTGGGGTGTCAGGAGTGAGGGCCCCCTTTATAGGCTATGGTACCCAATTTTTTGGAGCGGGCTGTGGGGGAGTGGCAGCTAAGAGATGGATGTGCATTTTCAAGATCCCCAATGAGAGCAGAACGTGTCTGTGGGACCATTCGGTGGGAGCTGGCGCTCGGGCAAACATCCCCCAAGAATGAGCAGAGGAGCCCACCACCGTGGCTAAGTAAGGGGAGACTGGGGTTTGAGGCCCAGCCTGCTGAACTGGAAGAGAGCATTACGGAGTGGGGCAGGGGGACTCTCGCATTCGCGCCCACTGTGGTGGTTCTACTGGTGGGAAGCCTGCAGGCCCTCCCTTGGGCTGCAGGCCAGGCATGGCTGGAGGCTGCGGCCTCAACATGCCCTCGGCCTGCAAGCCAGCCCTGGGACGAGCGGCTGGGCTTGGCCAGTCTGTCCTGGGCAGGTGAGGGACCAAGCGCAAGGAGCTCTCTGTGGTCCCTTTCATCCGTCCACCGTCTCTCCCCACCCCTCTCCGCGGTGCACTGGGAGGCTCCGGGGCGAGTCTGTGCAGCTCGAGCTCCGCAGGGTGGGGGAAACCGGCTCCCCAGGACCGCGCAGCCGCTGGGAGGCCGCCCTCCGGAAGGGGCCGCCCCCGAGCCGGCGGGGCCGGGCTGCGGCGCCCCGGGAGGGAAGCAGAATGTCGGGGCGCGCGCTGCGGGGGTCCTCGGGGGAGGGACCGTGTGTGTGCGCGGTCCCCCTCCCCGGGGGACACCCCCACCCACCCCCGAAGAGCCACAGTGAGTAGATCAGGGCGACTGTTAGGCCAGGCGAGGCCAGACGAGCTTTGTGGGCCCAGCGGGATGGGCTGCGAGCGGCCCCCCGAGCAGCTCCGGCCTTGATCTTGGCCCTGCAGCCCGGGGAGGGGCTGTCGGTCGGGGAGGTTGGTCACAGCACCAGGGTTGACAGCGCCTCCCCTGGTCGTGGCAGGGGCCACAGCAGGACAGCAGGGAGGCACCCCCCACACACAACCAGGCCAGATCTGGGGAGCTGAGGGTCTCCCCAAGAGAGGGGTCTGCGCTCTTCTTCGCCCAGGGCTGGGGAATCCTAGGCCCAGGCGCGCAGGGCCCCGGGGCTGCGCCGTCTCCTCGTTTCCAGTCGCCTTTTCCACCCCCCACCGCCACCGTCCCTCCCTCCGCTCCGAGCTCCGAGCTCCGGGCTCCGAACGGGGCTCCGAAGGCAGGGCACGCGCCCTGGGGTCCGCACGGGGACGGGCCACCGCCATGCACGGCCCGACGCGCGCTGCTCGGGTCCCCGGCTCTCTCCGTGAACCTCTAGCTCCCCCGCGCCGCCGTTTCAGGGCGCGCGGAAGCTGGTTCCCCGCGAAACCGCACGACAGGACCGTGGCAAGGTGGGAGGGCAGGCAGGGGCCTTGGGGTACACGATGTCCGGTGGCCTTGGGCCTCTGGCCCTTCCAGGGACCAAGCATCCAGCTCAATCAGCCACGGTTGTTGCCTCGGTTGGAGACCCAGAGAACCCAGCCCGGCTCTTACTGGCTTGTCCTGATTTTTTTTTTTAAATCATTTTCTGTTGTGTGCAGGAAAAGCTATGGAAATAACACCCGGATCCAAACGCCCCTGGCCCGCCAGACCCGACCCCTCGGAGAAGCAGCTGAGTTACCCGACATCCTGGTCTGCAGGAGATGGCTCAGAGACTGGTTTCAGCAGCTGCAGGAACTCAGCACCTAGGAGGGTTCCTGTGGAGGGAAGAGAGGCAGAGATGCGACATTTTTAAAGTTTCACAAAACATCCAGCTGCACCCAAGTCCCTGGAGCAGGAGACACACAGAATTAATGTTTTATACCTTCGGGTATAGGTTTGAGTTTTTTTCCCCTCATGCCAAGTATTTAAAACCTCTAGAAACCCATGATTTGACAATCAATGATTGCGCGATACTTTCAATTTGAATATTCAAAGGCTTAACAAAATGGACTATCTTCTGCAGAAATCCTGCACACAGGCACCCCACAGAGAGGCCAGAGAAACAGGGAGTGAGACCCCTTTGGGTCCTGACCTTTGCTTTTCTTGTATTTTGAGCATTTTGTCCACCTTGCCACAGACACAGCAGGTGTCCTCAAAGATGCTCTGTTTTTCTACCTCCCAGGCAGCTCCAAAGCCAGGAGTGATTTGGTCTGCTTCTCCATGACCACCTGAGACAGGCTGGCCAGACACACTGATTCTTGCATTCTTAATTTCCAGTTTAAGGGAAAATCTCAGGTTTTGGGGAGTGAACATGGCAGCAGCCATTGGGTGTGGCATGGAATAGGGGATACTCTGCAGGCCGGAGGGCAGCAGAGGCCTACGCTCTGCACTTTGTGTCCTTCCAACCCCACCTGGGCATGTGTCAGTGCCCCCTTTTTACCTGCTGTCCTCCCAGGCATTGAAACCTCAGTGTTCAGGGCCTGCCCATGAAGACCCTGTATGCTTTCCCATGATACTAGGGTTGCTATGGGTCTTGTCTACTGGAGATTGCCTCGGTTGGTGTTTCATCACTGCACTGGGAAGGTCTCTGTGTGCTACTGTCTCTCACCAGCATGAGCCACCCTTGCCTTCTTGTTTGTTATAGGACAAGTGGCAAGTTTGACTGCTGCTCCTTCCCTTTAGCTGAAGGGATGAGGATCTGATCTTGAGGCTTCTCTATTTGGAGGAGGCCTTTTCCAAGTAGTCCAAGTGCCAGGACCCTCACAAAGTGACTTGGGCCAGTGTTGGTACACAGGGCCACCTCTTGCTTGTGAAACAGGAGTGATCCAGGGAAGGAGCAAGTACCAGGCCAAATCCTTGTATAATTTGTGGAAGAAATGGGACAGCCTTAGAGGATAGATAGGGTGTGGTTCCCTTTGCAAAAAGCCAGGATGTTCCCAGGAGGCTAAATTAGGTGATGGGATGGATAGGCCCCTGTTCTCTAAGTTGTTTTGCAATGCAGAAAAAAAAAAGTATAGTGTTAGCCCCAAATACTTCCAGAAAAATGACTGAATGCCTTTGAATGCAGTGTACACTATACAGAGCTCCCATAGAGAGTGTCTCTGTGAATAAAGCACACTTATCTGTAGGTAGATGCTGTTATGTAGCTCAAGCCACATTCTCTGGGGCAAAGGACACCTGTGGTGGTACCTGACTGTGGAGTGCAGGGTGAAATATATAGCTCAACATGCCAGCTGGGATTTATCAGCTCTTGAGGCCTATTTCTCTACAGGCCCCAGGGTTTCTCTGACAGAAGCCAGGCCTGAGGACCAGACATGATTGGATGGTAAAGGGCACAAGGGGAGAGAACACCTTCCCCTATTCTTGTCCTTTCTCTCCTGTGGCTGGGGCACTACCGAATTAAGGATGATCGTTTGTTGGCATCATTTCTCCTATGACTTCTTTTTCTGCTTTTCCTCTCATTCTTTTGTTTATCTGTTATTTGTATTTTTTTAAACTTTGCTTTGTCTTTATTGTTTTTTTCCCCGTTTATTTTTTTTTCTGTGTCTTTCTCCTATCATTGCTTTCTCTATTTTCTGGCTGCAATACTGTTTTTCTCCCTGCTTCCCAATGTACCTTGATTTCCCCACTTTCAGGAAGCTGTTTAGTTCGTTCAGGATGAATCTTCTTCCTAACCTCTTCTTCGTGTAGAGATGGCTGGAGGTCACTGTGTTCCTGGGACTACATTGTGGTGCTTGTTGATAATAAATGGCTCCTCTGGAGAAGGCAGGCATGTTTAGATGGTAGAGGACTCATTAGAACTCCTCGGGTCTGCATGGACCGCAGAGCACCATGTCATTTCTCCCAGAAGCCTCTGCTTGAGTCACGGGAGCTGTTCTGTGCCATCTGTTGTCCCTGATTGCTGGAGTAGACAGTTCAGTAGACAGCCCTGTTTTGATTGGTGGTTAGCCCAACATTAAGGAGATTTGGTTCCAATTTTGTTACTATCATTACAAAACCTGAGCACAGTTATTGAAGAGCTGAATGTCATGCTTGTCATGTAAAGGATCACCCTTCCTAAATGGATCCTGTGAACCTTACTGAGTTGCATGTGTGATGATTCCTGGAGCAACTCCTGCCCTGTTTGTTTATTTATTTAATTTTTTGCATTGCTGGGATTGAACCTAAGACCTTATGTATGTTGGGCAAGTACTGAACCACTGAGGTACATCTCCAATCCCATAAGACACTCTTACCTATTGTTTATTGGATGTCAATACATCGTGTTGTATTTTACTTTTGAAGATAAGGGAACAAAGAGATAAGCAGCTTGCCAAAATTAGTGAGCTCATAAATGGCAGAATTGGAATTTGAGCCTTAATAGGTCTTACTCTAAAGCCCTAGCTCTTAACTAATCATTATTGTCTTTGTGTGTGTGTGTGTGTGTTTTTTAATAAAAGAGGCTTTTGAACTTTTTGGACTTCAATCCCCAGTAAGGAATTTAGTTTATATGTTCACCTATAATTATACTACTTATCCCTATTTATAAAACAAATATTCAAGTGCTGGTGGTTCAGGCCTACGCTCATAGCTGCTCAGGAGGTTCAAAGCTAGCTCTAGTAGAAAAGTCTCCAAAACTCAATTAACCAGTAAAATACTGGACTGGAGGTGTGGCTTAAGTGATAGAACACTAGTTGAGCCAGTTAACTGAATAGTACTGGGGAAAACAAATAAGCAAACAGTCCTTGAAAAAAACGTGCACCTCTGTGTATAAAGAATTCTCAAATTTTCTGTGATGGTTGAGGTTTTCCATTTCATTCTGTTTATGAGAAATAGATGTTGATTGTGAGTTACCAAGTTAATTTAAAATGCCCTATTAAGGAATTGTGCGCAACACTGGGAAAAGCTACTCTTGATGTTGTATATAAAGGAATATTTGGTGTGTTATCTGTTTTAGTCTCAGCATGTATACAGAGAGCCCAAGACAGTGTAGCATGCTGGCCTCAGAGTGTTCTAGAAACACTGGAACCCTGAGGAAGAGGCCTACTGCAGATAAGTTGTTATATATGCTGATTATGGTGTGTGTTTTTCAGGTTGAGTCTCTCTTGCTGGGAGCATTGTCTCCTCCAGGGTGTCTACGCTAAAGTCCTGATAAATTCCTTTAGCAACCTTGACTTACAGAATGGAGGAAATGTGGAGTTTGACTCACAGTAATAGGCTCATTTTCTTGAAAATATAGCATAGGGCCTTAGTTGGGTATTGGAAAGGATCCTGAAGTGTTAAGAGTGACTTCAGAGTCTTTTTCCAGCATCTCTGCTGAAGGCTGTTTAGCCTCTAGGTTTGTTTCTTGGCTGAGACCCTGGCTCTGCAGAATACGTGGAGGAAATGGGAACCCACTCTTTGTAAGACAGCTATTGGATTGTCCACTATTGGACTCCTTTGAAGTTAGTTACCAGTGATTGAACCATAGCCCTGTTAGGTATTGATTGAGCACCACCTATGTCCCAGGCCTGGTATAAGCACAGGGAATACAAAGAAGTCTTGGTTCTCCCATCAGTTGTTCACTCTCCACCTCTCTCCCTGTCCTTCCCTCCTTCTCCTGCGTCATTCATTGTTCATTCATTTGCTCAATTATTCATTCGCTCACTCACACGTTCAACCACCATGTACTAATAAAGGCTGACCAGTTCCATGCTGTATTTGCTCTCCACCATGGCTTTCTTTGCCTGAGGTTGCCATAAGTGACCTTTTCCAGATCTCTGCTTATCCTTGTCTCTGAGCTCAGAGATCCCCTTTTTCATTCGTGTTAAAGTCAGTCAGTGACACTGGGAGTGAATAGATGTCTTTTTAATGTTTTAAAATGAATGTTTTAAGTGTGTGTGTGTGTGTGTGTGTGTGTGTGTGTGTGTGTGTTGGGGGAGTTGCCCCATCTTTTGTATGCAAATGAGACTTCAACTAATTATGCTTTTTCATCAAAATAGGTTTTATTAAACTGAAGCCCATGCATCTTAAAAGACTTTCTGTGTAAGGAAAAGCAATAGTTTAGTCCTCCAAATTTGACTATGACTCTAAATTCTCTTTATTAATGCAAAGTTCCTTTGTCACTTTGGCTTTGGGACACTGTTTCCAAACCTTGTGGGGAAGATCAAGTTCCAAAAAGTTGAATACATGGAGGAAATGAGAAATTACTGGGCTTAGGGTGAGCACTTAGGGTGAACATGCCCAGGAAGATTATTAGGCGGATTTGTGCTAAATCAATCTCTTCCCACAAGGCGTACTCAGAGGTTTAGCTTTTTTAAAGAGATTTCCACAAGGGACAATCATTTGGTAATTTCTCATTTAAATGACAAAATGCCAATATATACTGCTTGAAAAGTTCATGTAGTACTTAAAAATGCTTTTTATTAAGTAATATATGTGTGTGTGTGTGTGTGTGTGTGTGTGTGTGTGTGTGTATATATATATATATATATATATATATATATATATTCTTTTTGCCAGTCATGGGGCCAAAACTCTGGGCCTAGGCAGTGTCCCTCAGCTCTTCAGCTCAAGGCAAGCACTCTACCACTTGAACCACAGCGCCACTTCCAGCTTTTTCTGCCTGTTTGGTGCTGATTAATCAAACCCAGGGCCTCATGCATGAGAGGCAAGCACTCTACCACTGAGCCACCTTCCCAGCCCTTTGTAATATTTAAGATGCATAAAAAACATAAAAGATACCATCATGAAAACTCATGACCATATCACCAAGTTTAGGAAATAAAATGACGTAGTAGTCTTTTTACTCAAGCTTACTTATTAAACATTAAAAATTTGGTATTATTCTATGAAGGATATTTGATTACAGGAAAGTTTACTAGTACAGAAGAACTAATTCCTAGATATTATTTGTTTGGCCTACATTTTTTTCCCCGCTTACAAACAATATATAACATTTCCCTCTACTCCTTCCTTCCTTCCTTCTTTTCTTTCTTTCTTTCTTTCTTTCTTTCTTTCTTTCTTTCTTTCTTTCTTTCTTTCTTTCTTTCTTTCTTTCTTTCTTTCCTTTGTTGTGGGGCTTGGATTCTAGGCCTACGCACTGTCCCTCAGCTCTTCAGCTCAAGGCAAGCACTCTGCACTTGAGCTTCAGCACCACTTCCGGTTTTCTGAGTGGTTTATTTGAGATAAGAGTCTCACAGACTTTCTTGCTTGGGCTGGCTTTGAACCGTGATCCTCAGATCTCAGCCTCTTGAGTAGCTAAGATTATAGGCATGAGCCACCAGCACCGGGCTTTATTCTTCTTTCTTATAACCTATTGACAACACCATTGCATATTGGAAAAGTACAGGGCTTATTTATCAGGGCCTATGGTTAGAAGATACTTCTTTATCAAAGATAAACATAACAATATGTTCATTTGTTAATAAAGAATATTTGGTTATTTATTTAGCTTGACTATTGGAGACTCTAGTTTCTGATGTACTTACCATACTTACTTTAATTATTAGAAATATTTCACAATAGAAATGTTATTTTTATATTGAAAAATAATACCAAGGCAGGTGCTGGTGGCTCAAACCTATGATAGCTGAGATCTGAGGAGCCAGGCTTGAAGCCAGCTCAGACAAAGAGAAGAAATTCTTATCTCTAGTTAATCAGCCAAAAGCCAGATGTGGCTCAGGTGGTTGAGTGTTGAGCAAAAAAAACTGAGTGAGAGCTTGAAGCCCTGAGTTCAAGCCAAAGTAACAAACACTGAGTAGTGTGCATGTGTGTATGTGTGTGCGTGTGTGTGTGCATGTATGTGCGCACACATACGCCAGTCCCAGGGCTTGAACTCAGGGCCTGGGCATGGTCCTTGAGTTTTTTCACTCAAGGCTAGCACTCTACCACTTGAGCTGTGGCTCTATTTCTGGCTTTTTGCTGGTTAATTGGAAATAAGAATCACATAGATTATCCTGCCTGGGCTGGCTTTGAACTATGATCCTCAGATCTGAACCTCCTGAGTAGCTAAGACCATAGGTGTGAGCCACTGGTGCCCAGCCCTGAATAACTTTTAATTATAAGTCTTCCCAGCAATATAGTATGTGTACATAGTAAGTGAATATATCAGTATTTTTCTGTGCTACTTCAAAGGTTCAATGATTTTCCTTCTAAAAGATATTAAAAATATTAAATCAGTTGTCTTCAATGACACTAAAGTGTAACATTCAGCTATTGTTGGAATTTGTGGAGTATGGTTAGTTTAATTCTAAACATAGTGTTTTCTTATATACTGGTTTCAAAGGGCTGTCATCCCAAATAATTCATCTCTGTGACAGAGCTATAATTCAATCTTACAAAGATTTACTGAGTACCTGTAGTATGCTGGGCCCCAAGCAGGGACTAGGGAGACAGGCTGGCCCTCCATGAAGCTTTATATTCCATCTATTTAGATAGAGAGCCATTCCTTATCTAGAGTATATGATTTTGCACTTGACCTCCCTGGAGTCAATGATTATCTAATACAGTATGTAACATGAACAGCATAATTTTTTTTTTTTTTTGGTAAGTGCTAGTCCCAAGGCTTGAACACAGGGCTTGGGAGCTACTTTCTCTGAGCCATTTTGCTGAAGGCTAGTGCTCTACCACTTGAGCCACAGCCCTACCTTCAACTTCTTAGTGATTAAATGGTGATAAGAATCTCACAGACTTTTCTGCCTGGGCTGGCTTTGAACTGTGATCCTCAAATCTCAGCCTTTTGATTAGCCAGTGTTACAGGCATAAGCCACCAGTGCCTGGCTATAATATTGATTTGAAAAGAGAGATCTTAGTAGAACTTAGTGATTGATTGAAAAGTAATTTTGGCATCTGCTGCATAGAATCACTATCATGCAATTGTTATTTCAGAACTTTAAATGTTTTTCTCTTGTGGCTATATTATTTGTTTACCTGCTGAAAAAATAGGTCATAGTGTTTCTCTGTGTATGTGTGTGTGTCTGTATATATGTATGAATGTATATATATATATATATATATATATATTTACTGCTGGGGTTAGTAATTTTTTCCCATGTGGATCTCCTTTTAGATTACTTCAGTCTTCTTCCTCTCCCACAATTGTATTATTAACTGAACTGTGGTAAGTCATTAAGATCATTGAACAGCACTTGTTAAATAAACAAGGTAAAGAGGTGGTTTTCTTCTCTCATTATTTGACATTTGAATAACCTGTAAGAGAAATACAAACACTCCCAACTACATGTGCTGTCTATTTTCAGTGATTTATGGGCTGATTGTCTAGATTGAAGCTTTTACTCGGGCAAATCTGACTTTCTCATCTAAGTCCACTTTCTTAAGTAGTTTGAACTTGACATCACTATATCTGATGACTTCAAACCTTAAATGCATCTAGTATCTTGGGAGATGGAATTTTGAACCTTCATTTCCTTTAGCTCTCCAAGGAAAACTGGGAGTCAGAGAATGGCTGGTTCAAGAAAGGAAAGAAGGAAGAAAAGGAAAGAAGGAAGGGAGGGAAGGAAGGAAGGAAAGAAAGAAGGAAGCAAGGAAGCAAGGAAGGAAGCAAAGAAGAAAGGAAGGAAGGAAGGAAGGGAGGAAGGAAAGGAAGGAAGGAAGGAAGGAAGGAAGGAAGGAAGGAAAGAAGGAAGAAAGGAAGGAAGGAAGGAGAGAGAGGAGTACATTTTTCCCATGTGCATGAACGGTATGGTTGGTCCCCACATGCAGTGGAATTTTACTGGGGAGTACTTGAATAGGAAATAAAATAGGGAAATGTAATTAATTTTCAGGTCATCATTTGGTGGCTCGTTTTCATTTTGTAATAACCTATTTCCAGAACAATAAAATAGGACCCAAATAAAATATATAGGAAATGTAACAACACATTGTCAAGCTAAGCAAAATTCTTTTAAAAAGTAATTTACAACTTGGAATTTTTCAGCAACACACCTGCTCCCTTGAGCCCTTTTTAGGGCATATGGATGAAATAGATGTTCAGTGGCATACTGGCGTGTGAATGCCACACATCTCTGTCTCTCTCTCTATCTTGTCAAATACTGCAAAAGGGGTTAGCTGCTTTAAAATGGATGTAGACACTGTTGCAATCCATGTATTTCCAAGGCCAATGTACTTGACCCTGCTATCTGAAAACCAAACATCTGTGTTGTTTTAAGATGCAGGAACATAATATATGAGTAGATAAATGCAGAGTTCATGAGATATGTATAACTTCTAGTTCGTATTATAAGCAACATTGAAGCTTATGTGGGCGCATTGATGTTATTTACACCAACATGATCATGCTGTTGCTACTTAGTAACCAGTGGTGAATAGCAGATGACTGTAGTTATGAAATATACACAATTAATCTGGAGAAGTAACTCTGGGGCCCTCAGACCTCAGATTCTGATCTGCAGAGGGCCATGTTCCTTCTTTCTGATGCAGAGGCTGATGCACAGATCTGAGTAGTTGCTGGGTGACAGATGGTTCTGATCCAGATACTGGGGAATCGGGATTGAAGACAGGACAGTGCTTCTTGCGAGGTGGAAACAGGATGATGGTGGTTTAAAGTCAGCCTGGGCAAAATAATTAGTGAAACTGTATCTCAAGGAACAAGGGGGGGGGCATGGTGGCAAACATATCAGCTATGCAGGAGGTAGAGATAGGAGGGTTGAGGTTGGAGGCCAAGTGTAAGACCTTGTCTGAAAAAGAAAAAAATAACCTAAAGCCAAAAGGGCTGCAGCGATGGCTGAAGTGGTAGAACATTTGCTGAGCAGGCACAAAGTTCCCCCAGATGAGATGTCACCTTTCGTTGCAGGGAAAAATACGAAGGAGAATATTTCCCAGTGGTGGATTTGCTAGATCAGTTTTGTCTCAAATTCTTTTTTCCTTTGGAAAATAAAGAATCTCCATAATATGAAGAGATATCTACCCTGGCATGTTTATTGCAGCAGTATTCACAAGAGGCAAGATACAGAATGAACCTGTATCAATGGATAATTGAATAAACAAAAAGTGGTCTGTGAGTATACAATGTAATACTATTCCACCAGGAGAAGAGATAAAATTCTGTCATCGGTGACAATGTGGGTGAATCTAGATGACAAATGCTGAGTGAAACAAGCCAGTTGCAGAAAGACAAATATTACACGATCTCATGTGTGGAATCTAAAAATGTTGATATCATAGAAATGGAAGATGGTATTGAGGCTGAGGAAGGTGGAGCGGGGGTGGGATGGGAGAAAGTGGTCAGCCGGGTACCAAGTTACATCTGGAAAGAATGTTTTTGTACTCTACTTCACAGTAGGATGATTAAATTCATTGATAATGTATTATATGGTCCCATAAAGGTGGAAGAGGATATTTTCCTTTACTTTAAAAATTACAATAATTAAAGAAAGGATTGTTTTGCTTTTTTTTTTTGTCCATCATGAAGCGTGAACTCTGGGCCTGGGCGCTGTCCCTGTGCTCTTCAGCTCAAGGCAAGTGCTCTACCGCTTGAGCCATATGCCACTTCCAGTTTTCTAATGGTTTATTGGAGATAAGAGTCTCATGGACTTTCCTGCCTGGGCTGGCTTTGAACCGTGATCCTCAGATCTCAGCCTCCTGAGTAGCTGGGATTACAGGTGTGAGCCACCAGGGCCCAGTGAGAGGATTGTTAATGTTTTACTACCAAGGAACAATAAATGTTTGAGGTGATAGATATGTTGATTGCTCTGATTTGATCATTAGATAATGCATGCATATGTCACAACATGACCTTGTGCCCCCTCCATAAATCTGCACAATGATTTCATGCCAACTGACAGTTAACAATGGAGTTCAAGAGAAAAAGAAAATATATGTATATGCCAGGATGCCATAAAGGAGCTGTTGGGAGGTTGGACAGGGGACCTGAAAGACCGCCACCTAGTGGCCAAACACTCATTCTTCCTCTCCTTTCCCAGGACCACTCTCCCAGGAAGGAGCTTCAGGTGTGAGATGAAGGAAGGCTTTCTACCAGAGCATTTCTGCAGGTACCCTATACATTGGGAAAGCATTTGCTAAAGCAGGAAGTACCCTCAGAGGCTGGAGAAGGAAAAGTATCTATTATTCACATCTAAGTGGGGGGAATTAACTTCTTGCTTTGAATTCCTGGACAGCTACCTAGCTGAGGTAAGGTAGAAGGCACTAACAGAGGATAGGATTGAGATGGTATTGGCAGGCCTTGGGCAACAGATGGCTTCCAGAAGATGGCTAGAAGGGATCAGAGGGGTCAGAAAGGTGTGGGAAGGAAGTAAAGAGAAGGTAGTATGGGGAAGGTAGGAGGAAAGGTACAGGTACAACTGGTGCATTTGCTAAGTCAAGTGTGCTCAAGGCATTTATGGCAGTATGACCTTGTAGACAGGTGCATGGCTTGGTGGTGATTAGCCTTGATCTGGCAGAGGAAACTACCCCAATCAAACTTGAATGAGGTAGAATAATGTTCGAGAGCTATACACCTCTCATCAATAAACAATGAAGATCGTCCTTCACACAGTCAGGAGATGCTGGATAGAATGTGGCTGAGTCATACTTGATAATTTGTTCCCCAAAGCCCCTTGGCTTCTTGATATCCTGTAGACTGTTGCTTTTCAATGGTTTAGTCTTTGTATGAGTACCAAATACCCATTTTATCCAGCCACTCTGGTATATGGAGTAATATTTCAACAGAGAGAGAGAGACAGAGACAGAGAGAGACAGAGAGACAGAGAAACAGAGTCAGAGACAGAGAGAAAGAGACAGAGAGAGAGAAAGAGAGAGGGAGGGGAGAAGGGAGAGGGGGAATGGAGAGAGGGGAGGGAGAGAGAAGAGAGAATATTTAGTTTAATGAAGGAAAAGTTGTGACTTTTTTAATTGGACTAATATTTTGGATATCTTGAGCTTAAGGTAGAGCTAAAACCATTGTATTTAAAAAAAACCCCACACTTTCATGACACCTTCCTATTTTATTGACAATAAAGCATTTACATGTAGTGCTGTATTTATTTGTAGGTCTCTGTAATGAGGGAAATGTATGTTAACACTTCACTCTTTAAAGTAACAGTCAAATGAGTTTTATGTGCCCCAACTTACTATACCGTCTCCATTCTTTGTTACTGAAGAAGACACATAGTTTATGATGAAGAACAATCAGATAGGAAAACCACTATGTTTTCTGATCTGCACAAAAGTTTTAATGGAATTTAAGAATAAAAAAAATCAGTGCCCTAAATGATACTTGCAAGAGAACAGGAGATTCCGAATGAGCAAGGCCTCACTGCGCCCTGGCCTTCAGAATCTCTTTCATTTCAACATTTGTCCCTGACAGACATCATGAATGTTGTGGTGTGTTTCAGAGGGGTGGAGGTGGGTAAGATCAGAAATCAATGCCATTGTCCATGAACAAAAGGTGGTATCATGGCTTCTACAGAAATGCAATTCCAGATGAGTTGGCATACCTAAACCAGTTAAAGAAGAGCCTGGAAGTCCTTGCTTGCATCTACCGCCTCAGTAGGCTCGGCGGCATTCATAGGACCCCCAGGCCAGGCTCCCATCTTCTTTTGTCCAAGGTGAGGGGTCATGGAGAGAAGAGGTGTCCGACTGCTCATCAGGGGAGAGAGACACCACCGCCTTGGGCTGTAGGTCGTTGGATACTGTCATGAAAGGGGTGAAGGGGTACGGAGGTGGAGTGGGGTACCCCGGTGTGTGGTGCAGATCCTCCAGTGTGTGGAGTGAGTAGGGCTGAGGGCCAGCCAGAGAGGACCCCCAGCCCGAGCTCCTGTGCGGCTGCGGGACGCTGCTACCCGACTCCAGCTGGGTGAGGCACCCGGAGCTGGGTGGCAAGGCTTGCAGAGTGTCAGCGGGGTCCGGCTGGCTGAGAACATCAGGCACGGTCTGCTCCCATGAGTCCCTCTGAGGAAAAGAGCAAGTCACTGGGTTATTCACTGGGTGAGGCTCTGCAAATGCACGATGCCCCCTCCCCTCCTTGCTGATGAAGCCCACCAACCCTCAGGCATCTGCCACTAGCAAGGAAGGTTTTGGTTCCTCTTTACTCTGGGATTATATATATATATACACACACACACACACACACACATATATATATAAATGTATCAATTATATGTACATATATACACATATGTACATACATATGCATATACATAGATACATATATGTGTATATATACGTATATATGTATCTATATACGGATTGCCAGAAAAATAACATGAAAGGAGTAAAATGTGAGGTTAAAAAAACAGAATCAACATGGATTATTTTACTGTTTTGCTTTCTTTTGTGGTCTCCTATGATTCCAGGTCCCAGCTTAGTTTTTACCAATTAAGGAAAGTTAGTTTCAGGTCCCGTTTTGGCTGGAGAGGGCCAGTCTGTTGGAGGTGAGCAGAGGTGTGTGTTGGTAGCTGTCTCCTTGACTTGCTCTTTGGTGACCTGGGCTCACGTGTAGTTGGGCCACCGGTTCCCTCCAGACTCTGAGCCCTTCATTTTGCTGTTCTGTAAAATGGAGCTTCCGGAACATTTCCTGAACTACTACAAGTATGAAGGGAACAGAGACACTGAAAACTTCCTGGCATAGAGTAGATACTCAATAATGTTAATTCTCACTACTAGCCTGCCTCCCTTTTGTCTAGAATTCCACCTTGATAGAGATTCATTCCTTTGTGGTAAGAGGATTTCCAGTTTTCTCCTAAGAGCAGCATTAGGATCCTTCAGACTTTTTGAACTGATATTTTTGGGAGGCTCAAAGAAAACAAAGTTCTGGCCGGCAGAATTGTTGGAAGCAAGATGAAGATGGTGGTCGTGGTGGAAGAAATAGGAGAACCCGAATGTGTGGACTATGGACCATTACCTCGCTGGTCCAGAGGTAGCAGCAGCATACATACCTTCCCTCTAGGCTGAGGAATGAGGGGACTTGCATTTAAGAGAGTGGCTGTAAATTCTATCTTACATTTTTTGTGGTTAATCACTAGATGCTCTTACTGTTGTGGCTAACGTGGACTCCCTCAAGAGATACCCTGGCAAAGCTGGCATGCCCTGGTACCTCTGACACTAGACGAACCTCCAGTCACCAAGTCTGGACTCCATGTGAGCCTGATTTGACCTCACTCAACCTATCACCAAGACCAGGGGTAGGGCCAGGTCCATGGGACCTCTGACCTCCCCGTACACCCTACATGTGAAATAAGAATACTCACCAACACAAAAGAAGTGGGGTCACCAGTGAAGGGAGGCGGCAGGAGCGGCGGCAGGGGTGAGGCGCTGAACAGGGAGCCCGGGGTTGGGGTCAGTGCCGGGGGGCGATGGTCTCCATAGGGCTCTGCCAGGTAGGACTCCAGCAGCGCCGAGTGGCTTTGCCCCACTGAGGACTCGCAGGGAAAGGACTTTGCCACGCTGGAGGTGTAGATGTCATTGGAGAAGGGCTTCGTGCTGTGGAAATCTGAGTCAGACAAGAACGATCTTCGGACACCATAGTAACCTGACATGACAGGTGAGCCTGTAGTCAAATGAAAACCAAATGGACAACAGTTTCTTCCCAGGAAGGTCAGAGCTTCCCTAATGCTTGCCCTGTGACATGTTAGTAACAAGTGCCTGATGTTGACACTGATGTTAACACAGAAATAGGCCGATGTCTGGAAAACGGTATAATCTATGTTGTCCCTGGGAGCTTGAACTCAGGGCCTGGGCACTATCCTTAAACTCCCCCCCCCCCCCCTTAAGGCTATAGTGCTCTACCACTTCAGCCACAGCTCTGTTTCTGACTTTTTTGGGGTGGTTAATTGGAAATCAGAATCTAATGGACCTTCCTACTGGGCTGATTTTGAACCCATAATTCTTTGATCTCAGCCTTCTAAGTAGCTATGATTCCAAGCATAAGCTACCAGCACCCTGCTACATTGCCTCTTTTAACTGTTACAGGTCCAAATAATGGATACATTTCAAGTTAACTCTGCCTTTAGAGATGAGTTCCATTTAAATATTATAGTCACTGTTCATTTACTCAGCTGCCAGACAGACATTTCATGTGCTCTTTAGATGCTAAGACACTTTGCTAGCAAGGGGATGGGCTGAAAGAGTTAAGCCAAAGAATCCCTTGGAATATATAAATAAATAAATACACACATACATAGAAAAAAACATATAGAAAAACATCTTTGCTTAGCTTCTTAGCTCTGTCAGTACAATACACAGGACTGTTCACAAGAAGCTGCTCCTGACTTGTTACATGAAATACTTTATCTTTAGATCATATTTAGCACTGCCTGAAATCAGAAGCAGGGTGTGTTCTGTTTTCTAATTCTTCTGCAGATTGTCCTTTAGCAAGGATAATGTATGGATTTTTTTAAAAAAAGATTTAAACTAGTCCTGGGGCTTGAACTCTAGGCCTGAGTCTTGTCCCTGAGCTTTTGTGTTCAAGGCTAACGCTCTACTACTTGAGTCACAGCTCCACTTTTGGCTTTTTATGGTTGGAAGTAAGAATCACCTGTGATCCTCAGATCACAGCCTCCTAAGTATCGGGGATTATAGGCAGAGACTGCCAGTGCCTGGCTGTATGGATCTTTAACATGGGGTGTCTTGTACCTAGCAGGCATCAATGCATGTGTTATTTTGGAATAATATGGCTGTAGGAAAGGTAGTTTAGGACTTCAAAAACCGTTCTCTGGCTTTGCTGAGTCTGGTGTTATTTGCTGCCCTCTTGTGGCCATGTTGAATCTCTTGCTCAAGCTCCCCCTCCCCCAGGGTACTTCCACATTTAGGTAGACAGGGCTTGCTACATAATTACCCTTGGGGGAGGCAAATGTGGAAATGCCACAGAGAAGTCCAGGTCTAAAACTAATATATATGATATATAATATGATCTAGATAATATATCATATATAATGCATGTCACATATCTATTAGATATATAATATATATCATATATGTGTTATATATGTTATATATTATATAATATAAATGGGATATATATGATATATAATATATAACATGTAAGATATATATTATAAATGCTAATTAAAATGAGAACAAAAGAGATGTATAAAGAAATGGTTCCAGAAGAAATGTGTATGCTAAGCAGTTGGGAAGGATATTTTATTATTATTATTATTATTGTTGTTGTTGTCATTGTTTGTCGGTTGTGGGGCTTGAACTCTGGGCTTGGGCGCTGTCCCTGTGCTCTTCAGCTCAAGACGAGTGCTCTACTGCTTGAGCCATAGCACTGGGTCTGGTTTTCTAGTAGTTTATTGGAGATAAGAGTCTCACAGACTTTCCTGCCCGGGCTGGCTTTGAACTGTGATCCTCAGATCTCAACCTCCTGAGTAGCTAGGATTACAGGCACGAGCCACTACCACCCAGCTTGGAAGGATATTATTTAGAATATGTTTGGAGCCCCATTTAAGTATTTCAGACGTGGGTAGATGTGATCTAATACCCACGCCAACATTCTGAGGTGTCAAAAGCTGACTTGAGGAGATTTATGGACTTGTCTCCCTGACCTTCCCCCTTCAGCGGTGGAGGTCTTCTGAGCTTGACCCTGCCTACCCAAGCCGAACGGGTGGAGACCTTTCCCCTTTTCTATCATGGCTCAGTCATACACGAGACTGCACACGGAGCACTTGGCTCCCACACAGTGTGCAATTTTCTATTACACTCATTATTCTCTCTCCATCTACCTGCAAGCTTCCTAGTGGCAAAGCTCCTATCTTGTACATTGTCTGTCAACTCAGTAGATAATATTGTATCTGATATTATATGTAAATTTATTCATTCAGAAGCAGCTTTCAAAATTCCCCATGATAAACCTTTAGCACGATTCTACACACTCCACTCTCAATTTAAATTCTGTACCCCCAAACTTCCAATCTGTTCACACATTTGAAGGTGGTGGTTAGAATTTTAATTATAAGCATACTTCCCTGGGGGGGAAAATCTGTGCAAAATGTTATTATCAGTAAGTTAGTATCAACAAATGAGACTTGGGGACTTGTCACAAATTTGTATCCAGAGGTGAGGTGAAGGCTGGGAGCAGGATGAGGACTATGTAAACAATACTTCTAGCCTGTCATTTGTATTTCCAGGTTCCCAACCAAAACACTAATGGAGATTTAAAAATATCCTCTCTGCCCCCTTAAGCATTCTCTTCTCCTTAACAAAGAGAAAGAGGGATTCTAGATGGAAAGAGAACAACAGAAATGTCATTTGAAGAAGAGAGCAGAGGCAATCAATGACGGCAAATCTGATTGGGAATAAGGAAAGTCAACACAGACATTCCCATATGTAGGATCCTCAGTGGCTTGCATCCTTTTTCCTTCTGCAGCTCTGAAGGTATGAAAGCCTTCTTCAGTTTTGAGATCTGGGAGGGAGGGAGAAGGGGAGGAAGAGGGAGGGGGCGCTCAACACTATATTAAAAATGTTCCTGCCAGAGCTGGTGGCTCACACCTCTAATCCTAGCTACTCAGGAGGCTGAGATCTGATGATCAGGGTTTGAAGCCAGGCTGGGCAGAAAAGACCCTGTTGCTTATCAGATCATGGAGGGAGAGTCCTCAACATCTGGAAACCATACCAAAGGACGAATTGCTACTGCCTTAGCTTCAATGTGTCATGGAGCCTTCCCTCGGGCAGGGGACGAAAAGCCTGCCTTCAAGACGTAATGAATTGTAAACTCAGAGATGGTGGATGAGGCCTCTCGTTCCTGATTTCGTAATCTAAAGGTAGCTATTTTAAAAATGGGGAAGTGGCGTAAGGCTGTTCAACAAACATGGAAGTGCTTGGCAGGGCGTGTAGCTCAGTGGCAGAGTGCTTGCCTGGCATCTTCCAGGTTGGAGTCTACCTCCAGCATTGAGAAGAAAAGAAAAAAGAAAGAAAGAAAGGACAAGGTAATGCAAATGCTCCGTGAAAGGTCAGAGGAGAGTTTGTTGCTCATGGAGTGGAAGAACTCACCTGGCATCTGGGAGAACGGAGGCTGGGGGCTGCTGACGCTGCCCTAGAAGGAAAACACAGCACATGGATTCCTGCTGACGTACACGCTTGGGCTTAATTAGAAATTAGGAACATACTTTCCAAACTTTAATTTGTGATAGCCAGAAGTAATTACTTGAAGGACTGCTCTCTCTCTCTCTCTCTCTGGTGCTAACTGAGAATAAAATTCAAAAAAAAAATAGAAGAGAGTTTTATCAAAGACCAAAGCTTGGACTCCGGTTCACATACCTGGTGAGATGAAATAAGTTACCATTGTGCTTTATTTTTCTGCTTAATACTCCATCAAACATAGACTAGCTACACATGAATGTAAGTGTGCACAGATATATTCAACCTTGAATGGACAGTCTTTCAATGTCCGCGTGTGAGGGTCCTGACTGTGCTTTACCATAATTGTCCAGAATAGAGCATGATCCACAGCAGACATAACTAAACACACCCAGCCTTCAAACAATCCACAGCCCCCTGAGCATGAGGCATTAGGGAGATGTTGTAGCTTGGTTTGTTCCTTGCATTTATGAACGTACCATTTACCATTTACAGATAGCATCTTTGAAGATGCCATGACTTAAAGTAAGAGGAAGTCATGCAAATTAGGAGGGACCCTAAATCTCATACAGCCAATGCCCCCTGAAAGGAGAGACAAAACACATGGATAAAGACATGGGAGAGGAATGTGTGAAGACAAAGTGAGTGACAGACATCAACAGGAGAGGACGGTAGACAACTGTCAGGAACGAGAAGGAGAGGAGTGAGAAATGTTTCTTCTGTAGCACCGTGGAAGAACCCCACCTTGCCAGCATCTTGATTCCAAGTATCAAGCTTCCAAACAGTAAGTATCTGTTGTTGAAGCCACCTCAGACTCGGTCACTTGTTGCTGAAGTTTTAGGAGAGGAATGCAGGGGGAGGTCCTGGGAGAAGTATCACAGGCAGGGAAGGAGGGGTGATGTGGGTGTTTAAGCTGGCATCAGGGAAGGGGTATAGAATACATCCTGGAAGGGGTGCTGACTGCGCTGGCCTCTGAAGGAAAGGTAGCTAGTTGTGCAGAATCTTAAACTATACATATGCAAATTCTGACTCCAAGATGTCCTGGAGAAAAGGCAATGGAAAATACAGATACAGTCTTTCGACCTGATGATTCTACTAAGTCACAAAGATTGTCAGAGACCTTATACAGTCTTGTACAATTGTATACTCAGTGCTTAAATCTTTCCATAATATGAACTCCAGATATAGCTACTATCCAGTGACAGACCTCATACCCTCTGGGTAACATTTGGGGACCTCAGACTGGACAATGTCAGACCACAGGCTGGAAAATGTCACTTGGTCCATGAGAATAATAGTCACTACAATGAAATAAAAGTGATAATAACATGCTGCAATAAGATGATCAGCATCACAACTCTTGCTCTTTAGGCCATGATTAAGTAAGCACACTAAAGGTTACTTGATCATAAGCCATGAATACTGTGGCAGTCCATTAGATAAATGAGAAGGGTACTAAGTGGTTGATGGGCAAGTAGTGTATACAGTGTGGAAACACTGGACAAGGGTATGGTTCACAGGACAGAGCGGGGAACAGCATGAGATTTCACACTCCCAATGTAAACCTTATGAATTGTTTCTGGATGTTCCTATTTACTATTTTCAGACTCTAGCTGGCTGTTGATAGTGAAAACTGGAAAGTAAAACCAGGGGTGTAGATGTGAGATTACTGTTAAATGTGTGTTTTTTATGTCTTGTCAAAAGTATGGCATAGATTTCTAAAATGTCTTCTGATTTGTGTGTTTTCCTGTTTAATAGTGTGTGTGTGTGTGTGTGTGTGTGTGTGTGTGTGTTGTTGATCAAACTCAGGGCCTTGTTCATGCTAGACAAGTATGTAGTTCAGGCTCGACTCAAAGTCAGGATCTTCCTGTCTCTACCTTCTACATTCTGGGATTCCAGGTTCTGTCACCACACTCAGCTAAATTAGTATGTTCGAGAGGCAGAAGGGAACCCTTCAGTGTGCGGTGGCCCAAAGTGGGTAAGATCGGGATTCCTAACATCTGCGCAATGAAACCATAGCTATGCTGCTGTCTGCATGCATTTTCCCAGGCTGCCAGTGCCCTCTTGCCTAGCGTTTCTCTCCAGTTCCTTCCCCTGTCTGGAAGGGCTGCTCTAACCTCTGTGCCTGTGGGTCTTGGCCTCAGCCTCCTTTTCCGCAGGAGTAGGGTCTGCAGGAGTGGTGGCTGTGCTGGTACTGCTCGGGGAGAATCCACCATTCTCCCTTCTCTCTGTCTCTGCTCTCATTGAACTGCACTGGTCAAGCTGGAGGAGGTCTTCTGCGAGGCAAAGTGCACCCAAGTTGGTGTCAGGACTTCTCAGGCCTGTTTGGACCTTCCATGTTTTGAACAGCTCCATCTTCTGCCCTCAGGACCAGCCATCAGCTGGCACAGCTCTGTCTGCCTCCTTCTGTCTCTGTTACCCCGGGCGGGGATGAAGCCCAGGCTCTGCACTGGTTGTGCCAGTCCCCTCCACCTTCACAACAGTCTCTAGCATCGCTTTATACTTCTTGTCCTCTTTCTGTCCAGGCTTAATTATAACCACTAACCTAGCAGATTTTTTTTTCTAATGATGATGATGATGATGATTTGCTGTTCATGGGGCTCGAACTCTTGGGCTCGGTGCTTTTATGCTTTGGTGCTTAAAGCTAGCTCTCTACCACTTGAGCTACAGCTCTGCTTCCATCTTTTTATGGTTAATTGGAGATAAGAGTCTCATGGACTTTCCTTTCCTGGGCTGGCTTTGAACTGTGGTCCTCAGAACTCAGTCTCCCAAGGAGCTAACATTATGGGCGTGTACCACTGGCACCTGACTATATTTATTATTTGACCCAAAGGGAAGTTTCCTGTATTCTTTTCTCCTCTATAGTTTTGCCTTCTATCTACTGTGGGAATTACACACTATTTTTACTCTTTATGGCTGTCCATAAAAGTTTACCAGGCAGCTTTAACAAAGCTATAAATACTCTCTTAACCCTCCCACTGAAAGATAAGAACCTGAGGTTGATTCTTTCCTAATTCACATGCATCTGCCATTTAAAAAATATTTTAAATTGGTTCTTTTTAACATGAATACTCCATACATTAGCTATCCTCATTATATCAAGTAGTATTAATTAATCATTATTATATTCAGTAATTTTTAGATCTGACTTATTCATGTGTTTACTACTTTCATGGTTACTTTCTATACTTGTTTGCTTTTCTAAAACACTTTTTTTAAAAGAAAATTCCTTAAGGATAGGTGGTGCTGGTGGTAAACTGTTTTAGATTTTATAGACCTACAAAAATAATTTCTTTTAGCTGGGTGCTGATGGCTCACAGCTGTAATCTTAGCTACCAGAAAGCTGAGCTCTGAAGTACATGGTTCAAAGCCAGCCCAGGATGGAAAACCTGTGAGACTCTTATCTCTAATTAACCACAAAAAAGCCAGAAGCATGGGCTGGGAAGGTGGCTCAGTGGTAGAGCACTTGCCTTGCATGCATGAGGCCCTGGGTTCGATTCCTCAGCACCACATAAGCAAAAAGAAAAAAGCTGGAAGTGGCGCTGTAGTTCAAGTGGTAGAACACTAGCCTTGAGCTGAAGAGCTGAGGGACAGCACCCAGGCCCAGAGTTCAGGCCCCATGACCGGACCCCCCCCCAAAAAAAAAAGCCAGAAGCGGAGCTGTGACTCAAGTAGTAGAGTGCTAGCCTTGAGCATAAAAGCTCAGGGACAGCACTCAGGACCTGAGTTCAACACCCACAGCTGGCATATACACACAAAAAATTTTTCTTTTGAGGTTGTTCTTGGAAGGTACTATTGCTGGCTTTACAATAGTGATTTTTCTAGTCTTTCCCCCCACCTCAGTCTTTGACTTCCATAGTGGCTAGCAAGAAGCCTGAGAATGAGATTTGGGTCTGGAAGATCCTAAATCAATTCTCTGAGGGCTGGCTGCATTTACTTTTTGTTGTTGTTGTTATTTAATATGTGCATTTCTTTTTTTCTTATTTAATTTTTTATTGTAAAAATAGTATACAGAGGGGTTACAGTTACATGAGTAAGGTAATGAGTCCATTTCCTATCTAGCATTGTAACCTCCTCCTTTGTTTTTCCCCTACTATCCCTTCCCTCCCCATTTCCCCAACTCCTCCCTCCTCCACCCAGTTGTAAAGTGCGTTTTCAACATAGTGTCTTGTACATGTCATTGTTATGCATTTACTTTTATTTCTAGGTAAGACTTTTAAAATCAGAAGCACAGATAATAGTATCAAATGCATTTCCAAAATGAAAAAAGAACTGTCATTAATCTTGCAGTTATTCTTGGCAGCAATCTTTCTTCTGGATTGCTTTAAACATACTTTGCCTTTATCTAGAATTTGATTTGAATTAAAAAAAAACTTATACTGCATAGTTTGGAATGTATTTACATGTCTGGAGCCATGTCTTTCAAAAACTCTGCAGAATTTTCACCCACTGCTCAAATATTGACTTATTTCTATTGTCTCTAATCTGTCCCAAGAGTATATATATATTTTAAAATTTTATTATCAGGTTATGAGTACAATGCATCTTGATCAGCTCCTCTCTTTCCATCATCTCCCTGGAGCAGAATTGAGTCCCTACATATTAAACCGGGGTGTAATACTTCTTGGTGCTTACATGACATGCTACCTTTAATTTTCCATGATTTTCAACATTTCCCCAGGAGAGAGTTACATTGTAACAAAAGTAATTCATAAGCCATTCGTGTAGTCGTTTCATAAGTATGTTGTTGGGTATTCTCAAGGTCCGATGTACAATACGTATTGTCTTATTTAATCCCCACAACAACTCCAGAAGAGAAGTAACACTGTTTTCTTTCAACTGACCATGAAGGGGAAGGTTTGAGAAAATACACATGCTCCCTTCCAGGACGGGGTTGTATGCAGGTATGGCAGTGAATTGAATCAAATAAGAACTGTTTGATTTCAGAGACTCTTTCTGACATTGATTGCCTCCAAGAATTTCAATAACTTGAAAAGCTTAAAGGTATTACCATTTTAGAAAAATGAATATAAACGAGTCTTGGGGCATTCAGAGAGATCATACAATTACATAAAAGGGTCAGGTAGGATACGGTCCTGTCTGGTGTGTGTGTGTGTGTGTGTGTGTGTGTGTGTGTCCCTGATCTTTCACATGATATTCTATTTTGGGGAAGAGTCCGCTTTATTGAGATGTAATTTATATCTAATAAAATTCACAAATTTTAGATATACAATTTGGTGAAAATTTGACAAATTTTGATGAACCTTTGTGACCTGCCATCATCATGATGATGTAGAGCATCTTCAGCTAATTCACTATTTTGCAGTTCTAATTAGCTCTTTCCCCTCTGTGGTGGTTCAGGAAATGCTTAGAAGACTCAATATGAAAATCGATGCTAATTCATCGCTTTAGTTTATTTTGCAGAATTTAGAAGACTTTGAAAGGGTCTGTGCGGGACTGGGGAAAGTTTTCACTGGCCAGATTTCAGAGCTGGTACTTACTTCTCTGTCCCATTCTCAGATTTCATAGGTTGAGAGAGAATATCCTAAGTCAGGGTCCCTAGGCACACAAGCAAGTTGTCATTCTGCATGCCAAGGGTACGCTCATATTCCATTCTCCTTAGTTCAATATACCACATCCATAGAGTTGCCTCTTACTCCACCAATCTGCCAGAAATAGTATTGAAATGAATATTGGAGAGCCCTTAGCTTTTGACCAAGAGAGATGGTATATAATTTTTATTTTTGCATACTGCAAACAACAGGATCCTGCAATGCCAGGTACTCAAATTTAGAGGTTTATATTTGAATGAAATTTGCCAGCCTGCAACTTCCTGTAGCTAACCCAGCAGCCTCACAGCTGCCCACCCGAAGGCCCTCCATGAAAATGAGTTAATTTGAACCAATAGGTCACCAAGGTAGTAAAGTGATAAGATTAGGAGTTTCCCTTGAATACATTTATTGTCATTTTTATGGCCCTATAATATTTTTAGGTGCCAAACTAGTTGGAGGAAGATGCTAAAATGTACTGAGGAAGAGATCTCATATTGTATAACATTTTTTTGCAGGGCTGGATAATTTTAACTCTAAATTTGGATTATCGTGTAGTTTAGAAAGTGCCTTTCTAAACTTAAATGGTAATCACCATAGCCATTTGTCAACAGGTGGTCTCTCGTCAATGAATTCCAGTATCTGCTACATTTAATATCCCATCTTCATCATATATGAGGTTAGGAGGCAGGTACAGTGGATGAAATCTTCATATCTTAATTTAGACATAGACCATGTGATTTTTAGAATAAATGTAAAGTTATGTTAGATTATGCCCTTGTTAGGTTGGAATATTTTCTTCCCTCAGTAAAAATATGGGCATAGAGAATTTGACGTCTTAGCTAAGATGATAAATATGTAGTAGAATTAGGGAAATTTTGATTGGTGTCAAATCTTTTTTTGGGGGGGAGGAAGATTTCAATATAGGGTCTTATGCTTGCCACTTAAATCATGCCCACAACCATTTTTAGCTTTAGTTACTTCTCAGATCACGTTTTCCCCCCTTAAACTGGCTGTGGATATGATTTTCTTATCTCTACACCTCCCATGTGGCTGGGATTGTAGGTATGTGCCACCCTGGCTGGCCCTTCGTGTCAAATCTTATACAGCACCTAAACTACCTTACATATCTCCTAGTCAATCATCCTATGTTTGCAAACTCATAAATAAGAACAATATTCCCTAGGGAAAAAGAACTACAGTCGCAAGCAAGCTACCAGGGGGCCAGGTGCATTCCTTAATGTGAATTTTAGTAGGAAGTCAGTATTCTCATCTCAGTTTTACAAAGGAAATAAAGTAATAAGCAGAACGTGGATTGAGCTCTGGAACTCCCAAGTTTACTCTCTTTTGAGCTCTTAAGACATTGCAATCAAGTTCTGTGCACAGAAGTTTCTTGGCCACCCCTGATGTGGCAGGCGCGTTGCTGGGGTGTTGGTGGGAGGAAATGCAATTGATTACCCAGATGAAGGCCTACTTGAGGAGGCCAGCCATCATTGGGGATCCAATATGACCGGTCTTTCTTTGCAGCTCTTTCCCCTGAGTGAGCACAGCTTTCCAGCCCTTCGTTTTACAACAGGATATGCAGGTTTCAGAGTCTTAGCCTCAGGGATATTTTCACCTTTACCGGCCTCGTGCAATGCTGCTCTTGGACCTTCTCGAAAGACAGCAAGTCTACCAGAGGATGAGAGAGCCTGGTGCAAAGGGAATCTAGTGATTCCTGCTGACAAGCTAGCAGCAGCCACCTTCCGCCTGCCTGAAACTCTGACCAAATGCAACCGCACAAGGAGTTCCCCGGGACAGAGCACCTTCCACTAAGAAATGGTAACATTGTTTCAAACTTCGAAGGTCCTTGACTTTGGCAGTGCTAAATTCAGGGAATAGCTCAGCACACATAAAAGTAGGTATCTAGCTTTCATGTGTGCGGTCCTTCCTTTATAAATGGGATGACTGAAAAGTGGGGGGCTGGGCTGGGGAGGGAATCAGTGTGGTGAGGATTTGAACTGGACGTGCTGCAGGCTGACAGGGCTCCCAACGCTGAAGAAACTTGTTAACTGGAGCAGGACAGGGAGAGACCAGCTGTGTTTCGAGAAAGGATAAGCAAGTTGGTTTGTTGACTACAGAAGTTCACTTGATTGGTTAAAAAATAAATAAACATACTGCACTGCCTACTACATGCTAGGACTACAGTAATTTCCAGAAACATGAAGGAGAGTAAGACATGGGTTCTGTTCTTAGTATATAATTTCATAGGGAAAATAGTTATTTTATTGCCCTAATAAAATAACTGTATATATGGTTGGGGCATATATAGTTGGGGTGGGGGGGAACTAGCATTTTCTTTTAAACATTAATTTCCTGATACTCTGTCAGGCACTGTGTTTGCGTCTCCCACCATTTGTAGTAATAACGAATATTTGTGTGGTTTATGTACTTGGCAGTGTGGTAAGTGATTGACCTGTGTTATTCATTAAATCCTCGCTGTCAGTCCGTGAGATAGATGATAACTAATAGATACATTGTGGTATCTATTAGTATAATGGACACTACTAGTAATAATTAGTCTGAGGGGGTAAGTGGCACAGCTTTGATGGTAACCCGGATCTACTCTGACAGCAGTCAGGAGCTGGTGGAAGGCGGGGCCAAAGATGGACGTAGGAGTGGGGAGTGGGTTACTGACTGAGTTTGACTGAACATAGCCTAGAGAGCTGATATTTGAATTCAGATGTGAAGGATGAAAGGAACTCAGTCAGTAGATGAAAGAAGAGAAAATGGAAAGGCTCAGGCGTGTGGATAAGTGTGTGTGCGGCAAGGCAGTGTGAGCAGGAAGTGTGAGACAGAAGGAAGAGGCAGATGCATGTGGTGAAGGGCTTTGGGGCCGTGCTTCAGGGAGCTTAGACTTTGCCCTTTAGCTGGAAATCGTCTTGGGAAGTTTCTCAGCCATGAGGACCTGGTGACGTGGAGTTCTACGAAACCTTGTCTACCATGGGAATGATGGGTCTGGAATACTTGGTTGGGTGGGTGGGCTGTGGTAGTTGCACAGGGAAGACGCGATGAAGATGGTATGATAGGATTTCATGTGACATGTCTGTTCATTTTTATACTTGGAATCTTTTCAGTGGCTATAACAGCAAATGCCAATTTGTGCCCAGACCTGTTGGAGGTACCTATTCTGGGCAAGGTACAATTCTCATGGATTTCTCTCTTTTTCCTGCATTATTGACAACTGGATGTACAAAAGGGGCTGGAATATCTTCCTCACATTGCTCTATTTATGAAGGACAAAAGAAACCTACTTAAAAAATTAATTTTATGTATTTGTTTTTGTTTATGTAGTACCAAGGAATTGAACCTAGGGCCTCATGCATGGTTATACCACTTTGGACTTACACTGAGAGGAATAAGAACATATTCAACTTTCATCTCAGTAATGCCATAGTGTTGACGTTTTCCTAAAGAGATTAGGGCAGTCTCTCACTAACAGAAGAGTGACATTCTTTTTATTTTATTTTATTTTTGGAAATTTTGTCCAATGTCTGGCTTGTCATTCACCAAACATTTCTCTCAATAGCAACAGATATTCCCAGCCCCCATGACTTAATAGTGGTACAATTGTGTGGGTCCAATAAGCATTTTTAATAGATGGGGGAATATTGAAGCGAATATCCTTACCCATTTTGTCTATGGAGTCTAGCATATAGGGAACTTATCTCACAAGGAAAAGCAGCGGGATTTTGTGTACCTGATCTCCATTAGCACCCCCTGTCTCCACCCCCTACACCCGGCTGTTGCTAGTAAGGATGATATGGACGACAAGAGGATTGAGTGACTGACTTGCTTAAGATCTTCACATGAAAAGAGGTAAAATGAAGATGAAAATTCACATTTGAATTCTCTCTGAGGGAAAGGAATATACCAGGAAAACATTAATGTATTCATTTTATAGTGGTGCATGTAATTATCTAGCATCCATTTTGATATTCATTAGCTTGTAGATACAACAGCTCCATTTTTCTTGGATACAACATTATAGCAAATGGCTGGAGAATGCGCTGAGAAAACATAGTGAGTGCCCTTGGGGTTCAGAACATGTAGGTACCAGGCAGGGGGAGATTTCAGGAGACAACTCTTCACTCTATACTCTTTGGTTCTATTTGAAAATTTTGTGTGTTTCTTTTGTAATTAAAACAACCAGTTAGGAAGTGGTGCTGTGGCTCAAGCGGTAGAGTGCTTGCCTTGAGCTAAAGAGTTGAGGGATAGCGTCCAAGCCCAGAGTTCAAGCCCCACGACTGCCAAAAAACAAAACAACAACAACATAAAAAAACAACCAGTTAAAGCAACTAGCTGGGCACTGGTAGCTCATGTTTGTAATCCTAACTACTCAGGATATTGCAATCTGAGGATCATAGTTTGAAGCCAGCTTAAGCAGGAAAGTCTGTGAGACTCTGACTCTGATTTAAGACCAAAAAGCCAGAAGTGGAGCTATGGCTCAAGTGGTAGAGTGCTAGCCTTGAGCACAAAATCTCAGGGACAGTGCTCAAGCTCAGGTTCAAGTACCAGGAAAGAAATTAATAAATGGACATTAGATCTTCTATCTTTATTGTCAATCTCAAACATTTTAAAAGCTACCATTTTAAATGCCTTAAATTTTGTGGATATGAACTATTTTTATGTCTGGTGAATGTTCGCATGGTTACAGAATCCCAACTCTGACAATCTTTTAATATTTTTTTTGTGTGAAAATTCTCCTACTTGGCACAAAATTATATCCAGGCTCTTTTTCTGAGCAAGTGATGCCTGTTGCCTTAGTTACAAAATGAAATATATGTATGTGGTGTGTGTGTGTGCATGTGTGTGTGTGTGTGTGTGTGTGTGTGTGTATGTGTGTGTGTGTGCATATATATTTATATATATATATATAAATATATATATAAATAGATATAGATATACATCTCTTACTCCTGGATCATGGTGTGCCTTTGGAATGCTGTTTGTATTTATGTAACTAAGTTAGAGCAACAGGAGTCACTATGCACTTTGGCCAGAACAGAACTGCAGAACTTCAGCCCTGCCAGATGGACTTGGCATGCTTGATTATTTTTGCAAGCTCTGTGAAGGAATTCACCACCAGGAATGATTTTAAATTTCATGACATTAAAAAAAACAACTGATGACAGAACCAATAGAACAGCTGAAAAAATAAGTTCCCTGTGAAGCGCTTGCTTTGATTATTATTTAAAAATTTCTACAATTGTGAAGGAGCAGGTGGTTGGGTGGGGAAGGTGGAAAGCTCAGGAAATGTGGCTCAGCTCTCTAAACAGGGCCGGGCAGTGGGCTAATTAAAGTCAGACAATAGGCCATTTAGAAAGGTTTAGGGAATAAAGTATTTATTCAAAGGAAGGGCAAGGATATAGTATGTATCTATACTCACACAAAAGTATTTTGAGTTCACAGGGCAGAAAATATTGTTTTTCTTTTTTGATTATTTCTGGGCTCATGCAAGAAACTAGCCAACAATGTTAACCAGAGATATGCAAAATGCGTGTGCATGTGTGTGGAGGATAATGATTCCTTTATCAATAACCTTACAAATACAATAGCTGAGCACAGCTGGCTCATACCTTTCATCTTAGCTACTCAGAGGTGGAGACATTAGGATTAAGGTTCGAAGTTAGGCCAAGCAGGAAAGTTTATGGGATTTTTATCTCCAAGTAATCAACAAAAAGCCAAGTGGCAGAGAGCTAGCCTTGAGCAAAAGGCTAAGGGACAGCACCAAGCCATGAGTTTAAGCCTAGTACTTACCACCCCCTCAAAAAAATTACAGGTAAGAAAAATATTCTTTTGCTGGTAACACAGGAAGAATGTAGGGAGGTCAAATACGATATACTTACTAAATTAAAGTTGTGGTTTTTCTAAGAGCCTTAATAATCAAACACAGGGAAACAACATATACTTGTTGACATACATGTTAAAGTATGTTTTGCAGTATAAAGTATATTTTAAAGTATAAGGAAAAGAACCTGGACATGATGGCCTATGCCTATTTTTCCAACTATGTGGGAGGTATAAATCAGGAGGATTCTGGTTCAAGACTAGCTAAGGTGAAAAGATCTTAAGAACTCAATCCAACTAATAAAATGCTGAGCATGATGGAAAAAATTAAATAAGGGGATCACAGTCCAAGAAAGTTCTAGGCCTAAGCATGAGACACTATGAGAGAAATAACAAAAACAAAAAGGGCTGGGGATGTGGCTGATGTGAGAATGCTTGCCTAACAAGTACAAGGCGCTGAATTCAAAACCTGGTACTGCACTCCCTAAAAATACAATATTGACCAAAATAGAAACAAAAGGAAGGATAAGAAAAATGAAGCCGTAAGTATGCAGGAAAATATACACTAGCCATCCAAGGAGTATTTATTATGTCCAGGCAAGCAGGACAATCATACTAGTAGAAGACAGAGCCCTATATAGGATGGGTTCAGTTTGTGAGAGTTGAAGAGACAGAAAGTCATTTTTATGGTACCTTATTAGGAAATCAAACAAAAGTGTGAGCATTTCCTGTCATACCCATTGGGCTGAAGTTTATTCTCTCATACACTTCAAAGTTGGTGTGCCTCGGTCCAAAGGTTTTCCTTTCTCCCAACTACTGCTTCCATATACCTTTCTTGTGCTGCCAGTTGTTAGAGCTGATAGTACAATTAGAGCTCTGATTTCCTCCTTGAGTTTAATGCATGGCCAGCCCTCCCCACCCCCCAGTTTTAAGGCATCTGAAATCAGTTTGTAAATATAATTACATTGCTGCTGTTGTTTTTCATTGTTGGTTGGCATAACCAGAAGAATAATAAAAAGAATTAGCCAGGTATAAACTGCCCACCTTTAAGCAGTTTGGGAACATATATCTTGAAAATTATACTGTCTCTAGTAGAAAGGACTTCGATTGGTCTCTAGCATGGAGTACTACTAGAAAAGGACAATATTGGTCATCTCCCTCCCCCTGCACTTTCACAAGAAGGCAATAGCACAGGGAAAGTTCCCTTCCCTTTGTTTGCTGGCTATTGTCTTTGTTTAGAATATGACCGGGTGCTTCGGTATGTATAAATATATAAGAGAATCTCTCTCTCTCTCTCTCTCATCTATCTATCTTTCTGGTATATAAGAGAATTCTGGACACATGGGAGATAGGGCCACTAAAAACAAGAGGGAATTGAGGAAACACTATGTGTACCGGGTTCAGGAATCTTTCCAGCCATCAAGTGGAAGCCTATACTGCTCATGTATCCTCAAATGGGCCCAGGAGCGCACCCCAGGGTGCCAGTCTCTCAGATTGGAGTAGTGGCCACCACAGGACAGGGGTGTTGCGGCAGGAGAAGAAGGTCAGGAAGAAATGGGCCCTGTGAGGTTTCCAGAGCAAAGCAGAGGCTTCCGCAGAGTTGGAGGCAAGCTTTGAGTCTCGAGCTGGAGGTGTTAGGCTGAGAAGGTGGGACCAGGGAGAGACATACACCACCAGAGGTCCAGGAGGGGTGGGCATGAGGAAGACAGACTTGATACTCTGTTGGCAGATTCTGAGACAGAGCTAGAAAAAGGGTTAGAAGGAAATGAGAAACTTCTTAGGTCTAGTTGCTTCTAAGATACCTAGGAATCACAGGAAAGGAAGGGCTTGTCTGGGTATAATCCTCTCCCCCTCCATAATATACAGACACCCTACAGTCACAGATAGACATGTGTGGCTCCTGAGAGCAAATGGCACACAACTGGAACTTAACATTATGTGTATGGTCTGAAGGAAGATCTGATGGCAGAGGAAGACCTGGAGGCAGAGTGATGACTCCAGAGCCCCCCCCCCCCCCCACAGGAAGTATATAGGCTTCAGGAAATCACATGACTGGTTAGATCAGGAAGTTGGCAGTGAATTCTGATGAAAATACTAGAGCTTTGTTCCTTTCGTCCTGCTACTTGAAGTGAGATTTCTCATACAATGAGTGTAGGATGGATATACATCCTGGTTTGTTATCCAAGACTGGCCCAGTCTTTGGTTATTGAGGGCTGTGCAGTGGGAACAGTTGAACTTATGCCAGGCACCAGTGGCTCATGCCTGTAATCCTAGCTACTTAGGAGGATGAGATCTGAGGATCACGGTTCAAAGCCAGTCCAGGCAGAAAAGTCTGTGAGACTCTTATCTCCAATTAACCACTAAGCCCAGAAGCCCAGAGTTCAAGCCCCACGACCGACCTAAATAAATAAATAAATAAATAAATAAATAAATAAATAAATAAATACATGTGTCAAGGTAAACCCTTAACTCTAGCTATGTTGAACCCCAGGATGGGGGAAGGTAGCATTGCTGGATCAGTATAAAATTCAGTGTTCTGTTCCTGTATTTATTACAGCACTCTGTTCATGATAGCCGAGATAGGGAAGAAACTGGGACATCCATTGATGGATGACTCAATAAGGAAGCTGTATTATATAAACATAAAACACATTGGAATACTATTCAGTCATAAAAAAGGAAATCTTGTCATTTGTGGCAACATAAATGGAATTGGAGGATTCTGTGTTAAGTGAACGAGGTCAGGTGTAGAAAAGCACACACTTCATGTTCTTCTGCATGCCTGAAAACTAAAATAGTTGGTATCATAGAAGCTGAGAGTAGGACAACGGGTTCCAGAGGCTAGGATAGCTCAGTGAAGGGAGAAAGGATTAGAGAGAAGAGGGTCAATGAGTGACGGGGTGGCTGGATGGAACAAATAATTCCTAAAACCCTACAGCACAGGAGAAAATGAAAGGCCGTCACCATTAGTTATGTATTTCAAAAGCCAATGGCGAGAAATTTGAATGTTTCCAACACAGAGAGATGACAAATGATTAGGGTAATGGATATGCCAAACCCTGATCTACTAAATGCACTTAAGTTGCTCTTGTCATGAAAGTCACTATGAGATGATACACAATATGAAGTTTCCTTACCACTGTCATTACACACACACACACACACACACACACACACACACACACATACACACACACACGCACACACACACACACACACACGTGTACCCCCACTGCATCACATTGTAAACCTCAGATATAAACCATACAATTCATTTCAATAATGAATACTGCTGGGTGCCAGTGGCTCACAGGTGTAACCCTAATGCTCAGGAGGCTAAGATCTGAGAATCGCCATTGGAAGTCAGCCCAGACAGGAAAGTCCATGAGATTCTTATCTCCAATTAACTGCCAAAAAAATGCTGAAAGTGGAGCAGTGGCTCAAGTGGTAGAGTGCTAGTCATGAACACAAAAAGTTCAGGGACACTCAGATACTGAGTGCAAGCCCCAGGAGTGGCTAAATAAATACATAAAACTGTGTTGAGATGAATCTTAAAGAGATCATTAAAAATGTATTTTTGGGGGGAGGGTTGTGGGACTTGAACTTGGCCTAGCTTTTTTTTTTTTTTTTGCTTAAGTGCTATACCATTTTGAGCCACAGCTCCACTGCCAGTATTGGTGGTTTATTGCAGATAAGTGTCACAGACTTTCCTGCCCCGGCTGTCTTTGAACCTCGATCCTTGGGTCTCAGCCTAATGAGTAGCTAGGATTACAGGCATGAGCCACTGGAGCCTGGCTCTCAACTCTACTTTACTAAAAAAGGACTGGGAGGCTATGAGGAAAGAAGGGAGACCATTTAGGACCACAGTAAGGGTTTCAGAGACTGAAGTCAGGGCAGTTTCTCTCTGGAGTAGGAGAGATGATGTTTGCAATATATTTTCCAAAGTTTCAGAGTAGTCAAAAAAAGAAAACACCACAAAACAAACCAACAACAACAACGTTGAGAGGTTCTGACATCCAGTGTCTAATTGTGTACTTGTTTTCTGATACTTCACAGTAAGTCAGAATGCAAATCACAGATCTGGACATGACAATGCTTAATCCACAGAGATAGATGAACTGCACACGTGATGGGCTCAGCCAAACAGCAGCTGGATGTGTAACTAAACAAACGTCCCAACAGCAAAGAGTTCCTAGGAACTGAGCTAGCCAGTGCACATCTGCTCTGCAGTTAGAATTTGCCCCCTTCTCAGCAAAGATCAAACACGGTCAATAAAGACGCCATAAAGACACCGAGCAACTCCCATTTACCTTCTGTTCCTTCAAGTGTTCCCTTCAAACAGCAACAATTGTCATGCTTCTTGCCCACTACTTACAATGGTTTCACTCCAAAAAGAATGAGCACAAATTATTAACCGAGGACTCCAGCTGACAGTATGGTCTTGTGCTGTGTGTTCTTGACATGAGATGTAAACAGTGAATCTAAACAGCAGGATAATTGGAGAAACACACCCTTGATTTTGGTATGATTCAGGTTTTGTGGACATAAACATTGCTGTGTGTCTATATCATATTATAAGCCAAGGTTATATCATTTAAATAATTTCCTACTTGGAATATTTCTCCTCACACATTTCCCTCAGTTTTCAAAGCTAGAACCAACAATCTTCCTTATTTTTCTTTGTGTTAATATAAAATATTAACTTAAAAGGAACTTAGGCTTCTATTTTGCTATTGTTACTATGTTATTTTGCTACTGTTGTTCTATTGTTACAGTTTTGTAACAAGAGTAAAATAAAATAGTTGGTTTTTTGGGCAGTACTGGGGTTTGAATCCAGAGTTTGCGCTTGGTAATTAAGCACTCTACCATTTGAGCCACGCCTCCAGGCCATTCTTTGCTTTGTTATTTTTCAAATAGGGTCTTACATTTTTTTTTTTTTTTTGGTCTGGGACTGCCCTCTTACCTATGTCTTCCACATAGCTGAGATTACAGGCATGTACCACCATATCTGGTTTGTTGGCTGAGTCTTGTTATTTTGTTAGCTTTTTGCCCAGGCTGGCCTCAAACTATGAATCTCCCAATATCTACCTCCTGAGTAACACCAGACACCCATCACGTACAACTTGACTGTAGCATTTTGCTAAATAAGCAGAATGAGAGTTTTTATGGTGCCCATAAATCAAAATATGTTTTTAGTTCATTTTCAGTTTCCCACATACAGTAGACTCCACTCTCAATTTTTTTTTTTTTTTACAGGTCTTGGGGCTTGAACTCTGGGCCTGGGTGCCATTCCTAAACTCCTTTTGCTCAAGGCTAGTGCTCTACCACTTGAGACACAGCCCCACTTCCCATTCTCCATTTTAATTCAAACTGATTTTCATTTCCTACTCAGCAAGTTTTAAATTTTTCTCCTCATGCCATCTGTCAAATATATAACAATTTTAAATGAATCTTCATGATTGCCTAAGAAAAACTTGATTATAAAGTGAAATAGCCTACAGATAGTTTGCAATTCAAAATAACCCTGAAGAATTGTAGCTATTAGGCTTTTATTTTCTTCAATAAGGTAACAGAGATTATTGAATTTTGTAATGCTATTTTAAAAATTCAGTGATTAGCTTTTATGGAACTCAATTTGAATACTAAAATAAAAACCTGCCATAATAAGACATTTAATAATGTATTTTTTGCTACTAGATATTAGTGTTCCATATTAATTCTGGATCTTGGAATGTATGTGCCAGATCTAGGAATATAGTAAAGAATAACAGAAACAAGTGAAAAAAGACAAAGAATAGCCATGATTTAAAAAAAGGGATCTATCTAATAGTGATGGTAAAGCTATAGAATTACCACTAGAGTATATCTAGCAGTTTAAATTTTCATTGCTCGACAAAAAAAAATCTCTAGTGATGCCAAATTTTTATTTGTTTTGTTTTAAAATTCCCTGTGCAAAGTCTTTGAAAATCCCTCCATGGTATCAAAACCAGATGTTCCTGAGGGAAATTGTGGTGAAGATGAGTCGACTTGTTCTGTGTATACTGGTCAGGGTTGTCCCAGAGAGCGGAGCGGGGGTGCAGCGTCTCTGATTGTTACTTCCTGAAGCACACTTGTCCCTGTGGACCAGGTTCTCATCACACATGTGGATGAGTTTTCTAGAACTGCTGTCACAAGCAACCATGAACAAGGTGGTTTCAAACCATCCAACTATATATATATCCTTTCATACTTCTGAGGGGCACCATTCCAGCCTGTCAGGGATCAGACTGGGCTAGGCTTACCCTGTGGTGCTAGGGAGAATCTGTTCTTTGCCTTTCTCAGCAATTGGTGGCTGCCAGGATTCCTTGGCTCATAGCCTCATCACCCCAGCCTCTACTGAAGTGGTTGTTTGGGTCTCCTTCCTATTCTTTGTGTCTTCTCTGCTCTTTCTGTGTGTATATGTTTCTCTCTGAGAACTTCCCTTTATTACGGATGCGTGCCATTCCATGGAGTGCCCAACCAGGTAATCTAGAATAAGAAAGGACCTCCTCTCAAGATCCTTAACTTAATCATGGGTTTTGTCACATAAGGCAATGTTCCTGGGTTTCTGCGATGTGATATGGGATTTTTTTGGCAGGGGGAGGGGTTCAGTTTGGTTTTGGATCAGCATAAAAATGCTTTCGTGAAAACTGCACAGTTGGACCTTTGTCAGCTGAAACATCTGAGCACATCACACATGGATGGTTTTTGCATTTGAACTTAGCTGAGGTTGTTAGGCTCATGGTCTCCAGTGCATTGGTATGAAAAAGAAGAGGATATCTTAGACTCCATGAGAACGCTGTGAAGCGATGAACTATGATTCCTGCTCATTGGTTTGCCTTTGTCACAGGAACAGAGACAGGTCTGAGTTGATTGCAATAGCTTCCTGAGATGAACCAGTGCTCCAGTGTAAGGGATGGGACAGAATCATGAACAAGTAGATAGTAAAATTCATAGAGTGGCCTATAGTCCAAAAAACTCTATGTTGAGATGTGTTGCATTTCTCACTCAAATTTCAAAGGTCATTGAAGTGAGGATGAGGTAAGACACTAATCTTTAGGTGATATGATAGGAAGAAAGGATTAAGGATCAGTTTGTATCACCTATGGACTTGATGCTCAGAGTCACTGCCCTGGCTCCAACTGGTTTGTATCTTTTTAGTCCTACTGTTTTCTCTATGGAATATTTCTCTCTCTGTCTCTCTGTCTCTCTGTCTCTCTGTCTCTGTCTCTGTCTCTGTCTCTCTCTCTCTCTCTCTCTCTCTCTCTCTCTCTCTGTCATTTGCATGTATCAGATGATTCAACTCTGGCACACACTGATCTTTCTTTTTAACTATGGAATTAGGAGGTCAGAAGATCTGCTATGCTGTGTAGCTTGGCAACAACCACACCCCTTTTCCTGTTCTCAACTTCCTCCTCTGTAAAATGGGAGCCTGTCCATGTCAGGCTTGTGGGTCCAAGAAATGAAATAACACATGAGCAGGTGTGTGTGGACTATCCTTACATAAATATCACTGCATGTTTCATATCTCAGCTACAGTGCCAGGCCTTTGGTTTTTGTCATTCAGTCTTGTGCTCAGTCCTGTCATCCTGAAGTCTTCAAATGTATAATTATTTTTGCTTCCCATCAGATTATTTGGTATTTAACCACAGATCAGGTCATTAAACTTCATGTTTCTTGTACCCGTTTTCTCAGGAACAGTCACCAGGCCAATAGCAATCGCTCAGCAACTTCTTATCTGGGTCGAGATAAGCACCTTGGCTGTGATGTGTGAGTCGTGGAACCTCCCTGTTTACTCTGAGGGAAATGTTTTCTGATGGTCATGTGTAGGAATCACCCGAGGAGCCTGTGAAAAGTGACGGGGTGACCATTCCTTGACCCCCGCATCTCCCCCAAACCCAGTAATTCTTGCCAGTGGATGTGGGATAGACCCAAGAATTGTCACAACTTTTGGGCAAGAAGTCATGTTAGGTATATGAAGGGAAAAAAATCTATCCATAGAGCCTTATCATTTGTATTTATTGACAACAAGTACTATGAGTTATGTCCTTATTCAAATACAAGAGCTGCTACTTTTGGACTTCTTGTCTTGCCAACTGCCAATTTGCCCAGAGCTTTATAACCAAAATTCAGTTTTTTTTCCTTATTGATAGTTGTAGTCATAATTAACCAAGCAATCTGTGTGAACTCCTGCTGAAGCTGTGGGGTTTTTTTTTTTGAGTACATGCTCTTTCCTTTTTTCCTTTTCAGGACACCGTGCTTGTAATGGCATTTGTAACATACACGGCAGATGCTTCTGAGCCGACATCAGGAGAAACGCTGACTGCGGAGCAGACCAGGAGCCAGCTATTCAGATGTCTTTGTATCGGCTCAGCTCTGGGTGTTGAACTAGACAGGCAGGAGAACAGAAAATGTACAATAACAGGTGTTCTTGGATAGCAGGAGAATTTGGAGTCGATCCACTTGAACCATGCATATGCCAGCAGTCTGTTACCAGAGTGATGCTGAATACTATGCCAACGTTCTCAGCCGTCCTTGGAGAAAGCTGTACTACCCTGCTCTGTCAGTGTGGCCCTTGATACTGTATGTAGCTGCAGGTACCAGCTCTCATTTCACTTGGTAGCATTGATGGCCATTCACTGATCTTCATAACCATGTATTATTGCTATTCTTGAATCATTAGAGATCTTGGCTATAACTCCTTAAACATTCAGTACAAATCAGAGCTATTTATAGAGACATGGATGACAGACAGGGAGTTGAGACTCAAAACATCTACTAGGATTCTTTAAAATCTGATTTTGTGTATGGCAGAGATAATTTTTTCTCTAAGTTACCTCTGTTGGTTTTAGCACCCAGTGTGCCTAAAGGTCAGCATTATTTATACAGAGTCTTGTTTAACTCAGTCAAAGCACATAAGCTTCACACCACCACTTGCTGACACAGCCAGCCACTAGGCCCACAGAGCTCTTGGAACATAGTTGATAGTTAACTAACATGCCATAGTGTGAATAACCATCAGATTTTTATATCAGAAGGAACACCAAGCGTTGACTTCTCTGAGTCCAGAGAAGTCAAGTGATCACACAGCTGGAGCCTGCAGAGCTGCGGCTGCTTCTCTGCTCACATCTGGTCCAGAAGAAAGCTAGCATTGATTCATGTCATGCATAGTTACAAGGGAACACAAATTCTGTTTCCTAAAGCATATTCTCAATAGCAGTTGGGTGATTATATAAGCACTTTTCCAAAAAAGGACATGAAAACTAGCATAACATAGAGTAAAGAAGGCACTAGGAGTAATGTTCAAGCACAGACATTGGCATCCCTTAGGTGAGAGACAGAGGATTTCAGTGGGCTGTGCCCCACAGAAAAAGATTATGGGGAGAAATGAGAAATCAAAGTATTTCTGTAGTATGTGCCAGATAAAGGAAGGCTTTTGTCTGCAGATCAGACCCAGTTAAGTGCAAGACCGGCCCATAGAGAAAGGAAGAGAGAAGTCAGCTAACTTCAAGAGTGAATGTGAACCCATAATGCTTTTAAGATGGATTGCATTGGGACTTACATTGTACCTGGAGTTACTTGTCTGCCTGGATCGTTTCTCTGCCAGGAGATCTTTGACAGTGTGCTTCACTCTCACGCCCTGGTACACTCGTTTGCTGTAATCTCCTGGGACTTAAGAAAATGAAGAGTCATAATCAGAAAATGAAGAGTCATAATCAGAAGCAGTCATACCTAGAATCCTAGTATTCAGGAAGCTGAGATCTGAGGATCACAGTTTGAAGCCAGCACTGGCAGGAAAGTCTGTGAGACTGTTATCTTCAGTTAACCACTGGAAAACTGGCACTTTGGCTCAAAGTGGTAGAGCACTAGTCTTGAGCAAACGTATTCAGGGACAGTGTTCAGGCCCTGAGTTTAAGTCCCATACCACCACCAACAGCGAAGAGGAGGAGGAGGAGGAGGAGGAGGAGGAGGAGGAGGAGGAGGAGGAGGAGGAGGAGGAGGAGGAGGAGGAGGAGGAGGAGGAGGAGGAGGAGGAGGAGGAGGAGATGGGAGTAATTAGGTCAACCTCCTGAGGGATGTAGTCAAGGACTGACAACTGGGCTGCTTTTCTCTCCTTCAGATGAGAGAAGTGGAATCTGAAGTGGTTCCAATTAAGTTCTGGTTCTTCATTCTTGATGGAAACTCACCGTGTTCCATGTAAGTGGAAGAAGCACTTCCATCTCCTATTCAATGACTACTCCAAGGGCCATCCTCGTGTCTACTCTGATCCATCTCCTATTCAATGACTACTCCAAGGACCATCCTCGTGTCTACTCTGATCCATCTCCTATTCAATGACTACTCCAAGGACCATCCCCTTGTGTCTACTCTGATTTGTCAAGATGTCCTCCAGCAAGATTTACTGGTAAGGTAATCACATGATAACAGGATTGGATGCAGTTTGAAATGACTTATCTTGGCATATGAGGAAGAGGTTAGATTGTACAGCTCAGGTCATGGACGGACATCTTCCTGCCCCAGTAGATTTGAACCTGGTTTAAGGAAATGATTCAACTGGATGATATTTAGAAGATTTTGCTTTTGGAAGAAAGTCTTTTTGTTTTCCATTATCTGCTTACTGGACTCAAAAATGTATTTTGCTTTAAAAAATACCATGATGGGACACGAGGACTGTACCACTTTAGAATTAGGCCAGTAATAACGATGAGCTACTTTTGATCTTTTCTTTCTTGCCAGTTGTGGGGCCTGAACTCTGGGTCTGGGCGCTGTCCCTCAGCCCTTCAGCTCAAGGCTAGCACTCTACCACTTGAGCCATAGTACAACTTCTGGCTTTTTCTGCTTATGTGGTGCTGAGGATCAAACCCAGGGCCTCATGCATGTGAGGCAAGCACTCTACCACTGAGCCACCTTCCCAGCCCCTTTTGATCTACTTTATAGAGGAGGAAACTGAGTTCTGGAGCTTGGTAATTGGTCAAGATCTCAGAGCTACCAATGAGCCACAGAGCTAAGATTCAGACTCAGGTCAGTTTGTGATTCTTACAAGGGCAAAACTACTGTTTCAACTAAGTGGAAGTTACAGAGACATAGGCAAATACAGAGGAAAGTGTGTCTCCAAGTTTCTTAAATCTGGGAGCATGCTTCTAGGGTTGGGAGCTTCTTGTTGCTGAGGATAGTCAAACAGTTGACTAAAGAACCTTTTTTTGGGAAAGTATTCAAGTGTAGAATGAGTGGTTGAGCTAGGTCCATTTTAAGTTATGTTTAAACTCCGAAATTGTTGTTCTGCAGTAGATTGGATGGTTTCTGTCAATCCATTTTAATTAAAGTGTTGCTGGCTTTCTTTCAGGTGGAGCCAGTGACAGGATTTAGCATCCATGTGAATGGCAGGATATGCAAATGTATACGGATTTGAAGCATAGAACCAAAATAATGCTACAATCTGAGTTTATAGGCAGCTAGGATATATTTGATGTGGAAATCAAATTGTGCTATAACAAAAATGGAAGGAAGGAAGGAACAAAAGAAGAAATGAGGGCCTCAGGCAAAGGTTGGGTGATGTACTGGGCAGAGAGGTTGCTGGTCTGACTCCCAGGCATACAATGCTGCCTACTAGCTCCTGACTTGTGAAAAACCATAGTCATTCTGTGCCATTTCTTTCATGTGTAAAATGAGTATAATTTCTTCTTGGCTATCATTAGAGATGTATGAGGAAAAAATTCCCATATGCATATGAAAATGCATTGAAGCCACCAACTTTCACAGACAACACTTTTTGTCTAAAATGAAGATAGAGGAAAAAATACCTACATCCTAAAAAAGTCTACTTAAGTAAAACTATGTACTACCTGATTCTAGGAAAACAAAATTATTTTCAAATGGTCCTTTTAGTCTAATGATGACAAGAAGTGGTCAGTGCTTTTTAATTAAAGAGGCTTGACACATGTCAATCCTTTAAGCATAATGACTTGAATCTTCAGTGCTGCTTCTAGAACTGGGAATGAATCTCAGCTTTTTATTTTTTAAAAATGGAAAAGCCAAAGGCCTTATCCGTTCATCAGTTCATTACTGACTGTTTTCTATGAGTCCATGGACTACAAAGGAACAAAAAAATCTAGTGGAAAGAAATATTTGAAAAATCATTACAGTGCAAATGAGCCAGGTACAACCACTGAAGTATGCCCGGGACATTCAGAGAAATGGAGAACACATGGTTTCCTTGTCAGGGTAGGGAGGGAGTCAGGAGGAAAAAGGTGATACTTGAGCTGAGGCTAAAGGTTGGCAAGATGGACAGGTGTTGAGGACAGCATAGATAAAGGCTTGGTGCAAGAAGAGGAAGCTATGAGGGAAGAAGAGACAGGAAAGGAGGATGGAGAAACAAGAAGCACCCCGCCATGATGTATCAGGTACACAGGAACCTGGACTTCATCCTGTGGTCCCTGAGCCACTGGCGACTCTTAAGCAAGGGAGTAGTGCGGTTAGATTTGCATTTCAGATAGACTCTTCAGGCAGCTGTGTGGAAGGTGGATTTGGAAATCCCAAAGCCACAGGGAGATCATTCAGGAGGATTCCAGAATAATTCAGACAAGAGATAATGGGATCTGAGTAGTGGCAGCAGAGTGGACAAGGGTCATGCGTATGCAGATTATTTAGATGTGGAAGACTTAGGGAGATTCTCACATTTCCACCATTGCTCTAGTACCTGAGTTTCAGTGCACGGTGCAGAAGACAAGGAAGCCAGGAAAAGAGGAGCTAATCCCTTGAGGGAGTGTAGACTAAGACACAAGATTACACCTGGAGAAAACATAGTAGGTGCCTGGTATGTGAAATAAATAGGCCTATGAGTCCAAATGCCGCTAGCACTCAGTTCTGACACACTAATTCAGAAGGTCTGGATTTAGTGATTAAGGTTGGAAGTATGAGATGCATTCACATTTGAAAGGTATTAGGGAAGGAAGAGAGAACCTTCCGGTGAAGACAGGAGAAGGTTGGTAGGGGAAGAATCACTAAGCACTGTGGGAATATGTTATCTAGAATTCAGGGGAAGAGCTTTCCAGAAAGAAAGGAAAAGTATTCGGTACAATGGAATGGTCCAGGAAGATGCAGACAGAAGAGCATCCATTGGTTCCAGTTCAGTAGTAGGTGCTGACCCTCACAAGAGTGATTAATAGACAGATGCCAGATAATAATATCAAGAAAGGAACTGAAGGAGACTACTTCTTGAAGAAGTTTGAGTAATAAAGGGAAGCAAGCCAGTGTCAGTGACTCATACTTGCAATCCTAGCTATTCAGGAGATCTAAGGATTGCAGTTTGTAGCCAGTTTGGGCAGGAGAGTCTGTAAGACTCATCTCCAATTAACCACCAGGAAACTAGAAGTGATGCTATGGCTTCAAGTGGTAGAGTGCTAGCCTTGGGCAAAAAGAGCTCCAGGACAGCACAAAGGCCTTGAGTTCAAGCCTCAGGAGCATGAAAAATAAAAGTAAAAATAAAAAATATAAGAAAGAAGCAAGAGATTGGGTGATAACTGGAAAGAATTACAATGGCAAAGGAAGTTTTCCTATGTTTTCATAACTATGTATTAGTGGGTAGGAGAGAATTAAGGATGCATTAGTAGGGCAAGGTAAGGGGAGAGGAAATAAATTAGCATCAAGGGACACATGTTGGTCCTCGGTCTCAGAATGGAATAAATCTGGATGGGAGTGGGGGTGGGATAGCCATAACTAAGACAAGTGTTGGAGTCTTCATCAAACAGCCTGGAGTAGGACACAGACTCTGAAACTAAAGGTTGGAACAAGGCAGGCATCAAGCCAGAAAGCCAGATCAAATGGGGAATGGACACCAGTGATTTTTAGAGTGGAATCTGTCCTTCAATCTTAGCGGTAGCTGGAACTGGTTAGGAAGGCAAATTCTCCAGCCCCAGTTCTGAGTACTGAGTCAGAAATCCTGGGGGTGATGCCTGGCCTTGGAGGTAACTCTCTTGTTCTCTGAAGTTTGAGAACCATCACTGTAGATATGAGCAATGCCCGTAAAAAATCCTTCATGTGTGAGATGGTGTGTGTGTGTGTGTGTGTGTGTGTGTGTGTGTGTGTGTGTGTGTGTGTGTGTGTGTGTGTGCATGCGCGCACGTGCACACAGCTCTAATTTTGGCCATCCTATCCCAGAACAAAGCTCTGGGTGATGGACAGAAGGCATTAGACCAGGACAGGATGTGGAGGAGGGCTGGGAATCAAAGAGGTCTGAGCTGGGTCTTTTGTGTATATGCGGGTAGCTTTGTCTCTCCCTGTCTCTGAAGGGCTTTTTAATTAACGATCTCAATCTGAAGTAGTCACTTATGCTTTAGGTGTATGCCAAAAAAACCCAAGGGGAAATGTACCTTTTCTAAATAAGTTTTAACAAATAACCACATGGTTACTCATAGAGGAATCGAGTTCACAAGATGGGAAATAATCAGATCAAAACTTGAAATTTTCTTACAAAGCAACCTATCTTATCTACCAGTTGGTGCTGATTTGGGCTAAAGAATGGGGCTGCGTGTGACACGCAGCCGATGTCCTCAAAGAGATTCTGTTTTAGTGAGAGAAATAGGAGATTTACATGTGTGAGTATGGGAGGGAGCAGAGGCCATGTTGGAGCGCTGAGGACAATTCTGTGGGAGGGGATGGGCCTTCGGCTGGACTTAGATGTGGATCGGTGAGGAGGGAGAGAGACCATGGACAGCAGCCATCTGTAATCAAAAGTAAAGTCTCTGGAAGGCAGGAATGAGAAACTGGTTAAGATCAAGCTGCTAGATTTCATTCCATTGCTATAGAGATGAATTTCAAATGGACCTCCAGTTCTGACCTGGACTTTTAGAGATGAGGGTCCATCTGCCCTTGCACGTCTACACATCTGGAATGCAGTGTGTCCAGATCAGAACTTCATTTTCCCTGTCATGGTTGTTTTATGGCGTCTTCCCTATCTTGGTGAATAACCACTTTATCCTTTAATTGTTCGGATCCAAAGCTCTCTAGCCCCTCCTCACTCACTCTTTGTCTCTTTCTTTGTATTTTTAGTGTTTCTGCTGTTGCTTCTTTCTTCTTATATCTCTTTTTTATTAGTGTATTAATTATACAAAGGGGCTTCATTATGATATTTTCACACACGCATATAATGTACTCTGATCAGATGAACCCCTCTTTAACCTTTCCCCTCATTATTTTTTCTCTCATTCTTCACAATGAAATCATGCAGATGGGTCAGGGATGAAGAAGCAGAGAGAGTGGGAAATTGCCAAACAGATGCTAAGCCAAGACAGGTGAAATGACAAAGGGATATTTAATAGAGTTTTCAAAGGAACACCACACACACACACACACACACACACACACACACACACCCGCATACACACACACACACACACACATACACACACACACACACACACACACACACCCGCATACACACACACACACACACACACACGCATACACACATACATACACATACTATGGAATACCAAGAAAAAAAAAACCCAAGAAGACAGAGCAGGGAGTTGGTTTTTTGTTTTTTTTGTTTTTGTTTTCGGTCGGTCGTGGGGCCTGAACTCTGGGCTTGGGAACTGTCCCTCAGCTCTTCAGCTCAAGGCTAGCACTCTACCACTTGAGCCACAGCGCCACCTTTGACCTTTTCTGCTTATGTGGTACTGAGGAATCAAACCCAGGGCCCCATGCATGCAAAGCAAGCACTCTACTACTAAGCCACCTTCCCAGCCCAGGAGTTGGTTTTGATAGAGAAAAAAGAATTCAACTTTGAATATGTCGACTTTGAGGCCACAATGACATAATCAAATAAAAATAAAAATACTCTAGGATACTTTTTCCAGGATGAAAACTTAGTCCAGGGTTAGAACGATGTTTCTAAGAAACACCTTTCAAAGGATGGTAACTAAAGCTCTGGGAATAAAGGTCTTCAAAGAGAATTTGGTAACAAGAGTATCAAGATGCAAACACTGATGTGCTGAATTGAAATCATTTCATATAACCAGTTAAAGATAATTAAATAAATTAAAAGAAACTCAGGCACTAAGCCTTGGGAATTGACTATAGTTCTGATTCTCTTTCCCTCCCTCCTTCCCTCCCCCCCTCCCCGGTGTAAAGTGTCTATTTAAAGACTCCACACCTGAATATACTAGCAGAGAGCTTAAGAGTTTTTATTCAAATACTCTAGATACAAACTTGCATTCAGATCAGTTGTTGAGAAAACAAAGGGAAGTGTTTCCGGAGAGAAAGCACAAGCAAATTTCTCAATAGGAATCCATTTGTCCCTTGAATTTGGGGGAGGAAAGGCACTGCTGGATTGTGCCAGTCACATCCTCCTTTCTCCTCTCGGTTGGATATTTTGCTCCATAGTCAATTTCATGGCACTGTCGCCATCATACTGTTTTTGAAAATCAAACATTTGTTACATTAAATCCACCTCCCTCTACTCTGAAATTAATTTAATCTTTAAGATATAGGTGACTCCTAAAGCATTTTTAGTTATCCAATGCTAATTATATTTGTGGTATTTGAAACACATTCTTTTTGTGTTTTTATTTTTTGGTGCTGGTCCTAGGGCTTGAACTCAGGACCTGGACACTTTCCCTGAGCTATTGTACTTAAGGCTAGCACTCTACCTCTTTGAGCTACAGCTCCAATTCTTTTTTGCTATTCTTGTTTTGGTTTTGTTTTGTTTTGTTTTTGGTGATTAATAAGACCCTTCCATACTTTTCTGTCTGGGCTGGCTTTGAACTACCATCCTCACGTCTCAGCCTCCTGCATAGCAGTGAACCACTGGCATTCAGCTTGAAACACAGTCCTTTTTTTTCTTTTCTGTTTTTTGATAACATTTTGTGGGATGTATTTTCTTTAAAAGTTTTTAGAGTCTCTAAGCAGGTACTTTTGTGACATAAGGCAAAGGAATAATGAGATTGTGTGAAACCAACAAAGAACAAAACCAAAACTATCCCTTAACTTGAGCAAAGAAAAAAAATCCCTAGTTTGAGTTTTCTACTGGACAATGGGACAATGAAGATATCAGATGACATCTCTCTGAATTCGGGTCCTTCATGACATCATCAGCAGATCATGATAGAACAGAATGAAATTGTGAACAATGGGTTATTAATGAAGAGCCTGCTCATTTGTTCCATTTTCTGCCTGTCACAAAAGCTCCAAGAAGGAAGTTCCGGAACAGTGGTGGCCCAGGCGGGGTCATCAGCCGACTGAGTGGCTAGCCCTGGTCTTGTGGAACCCCTCTTCCCACTGCACAATCCTGATTCACTCGATGAAGATCCTGCCTTTTTGTGGGTCTGAGCCCCTCACCCAGGGAAAGGCACATAGAATCCAGGAACTAATGCTACCAGCTCCATACCCAATAGAAGCTCAGCATTGATAGCTCTACTTCAGATCTGGGGAATTGACATATTAGCTTTGTTGTGGGGAACTTCTGGGCCATAAGGAAAGGCAACAGGGAGTATCCAAGTTCATCAACTTCACCTTGAAATGTTCAAATTACTAGGCAGAAATATATATATATATATATATATATATATATATATATATATATATATATATATATACCACCTCTGAAATATTAAACTTGAAATAAAAACACTAAAGCTGTAATGTCAATTTTAGCCACATTTTAGGCTGTTTATTAAGGTTTGATTTGTCCACAATTTCTTTTCCACCTCCCCTCCCTTCCCACCTGTTAAGCAACAGAGCTGGGTCACCAAAACAATGCACCTGCCTATAACCAAGTCCATTTTGCAGAAGACAGTTGCTCTTATAGCTTCAATTATCTTTTATCTCTTGAGATTAGACTTGGAAGAGATTTTTTAATACCAAATTTTCTTTCATGGTACTTTATAAGGCATTGTTTTTGAACTATTTCTTTAGTCATCCCTTATTAACATTGAAAAAGCTACTGTTTATATTTCAAATTTGTTTCTGAACAGGTGAGATTTTACTCTGTCTTGCCTTTGGCACTTAGCTCTTTAGGGTAAATGAACTGATTAAGACATATTCTGAATTCATGAACTAACACCTCAGTACTTTTCTTACTCTGTTGCTAGTGGAATGTCCTTGATTTATAACCTTAAAAACCTAAAGTCAGATACCTGGATGAGAAAAGTTCCAACCAAGTTCTGTAAAAATACAGAACTATAACTCCTGCTAAACGCAGGACTTAGCAGGAGCTGTCACATGTAACATATTTTTTAAACATTTATTTTACAACCCAAAGAATGTATTAATAGATAGATAATCATTTTTTGAAAAAGACTGTTTAATAAAGTTGATCTTTGAGAATATATGCCTACCTAAACTCAATGGGAGAAAATTCAATCTAACAATTATTAAGCACAACTAGAATTATAAAAATGTTGCTCTGAGTGTTGCATAGCTGATGTCTGCTCTGTTTTTATAAACAAACAAACAAATAATGGATTTAGCCGAAGTTACTATTTCTTTTTTACTTTATAATTATACCAAAAATAAAAATTAGAATTACTGAAATTTTTTTAAGTCACAATTGCCATCGACTTACCACTTTCCATCCTGGATGAGGCCCTGACCAGGTGCTTGCTGTATCCTTGGAGCTCAGCCTGGGAAAGCCTTCTGGATATGGTAGGGATGCTTTTGAAATGACTCGCTTTAGATTTGATTAAATGCAAATCCTCTGGTGTATGTTTCTCTCCAATTTGCATCTCCAATGTAGATTATATATGCAGGTACTTTTTTCCTCTCCATGAAGATTTTTATTCAGTAACAATGAGCTTCCATGAGAGCCATTTCTCTTAAATATCTACTCTGAAAACAAGGCATCCATTATTTGCCTCTGTGGTGGCATTTTCCCCATTCCTTGCACTTAGCATTAGACTTTCAGAAACTATAGCTTGAAAGAAAAATCCTTATAATTTCTCAGTACGTATTAGACTTGTAATATTTGATTATGGGTTCTTGATTTTTAAAAAGTTGGGCATCTTTTAAATGTTGATAAAATCCTATAGAAAGATGATTTCATGGCAGGGATAGGAATCAAACTTAATGTCATTTAAATAAAATCCGATGAAACAAATATTTGAGCTATAGGAAAGATTTCTAAACGTTGTAGTACATCAGAACTTTCAGTGACGCTTTGCCCAGAGATCACCTCAGAGGAATTCAGTGTATTTTGAAGTAGTTATCTTCTAAACAAACATTCTTATTTACTAAAAAGAGCCTTTTGAAAGAGAAGAAAGTTAGGAGTGTTCCAAGAAGAGATCTATCTATCTATCTATCTATCTATCTATCTATCTATCTATCTATCTATCTATCTATCTATCTATCTATCTCTATCTGTGTGTTTGTGTGTTTCTAGATTTTGTGATGTGAGGTATCAGCTTTAAAAACTTTGTAATTTGTTTTGTTCCAAATAAAAACTTATGGCTATATTGTTTTAAAAATATTTTAAAAAAAGAATCTTTTGAACTGGGCACCAGTGTCTCATGTCTATAA